>NW_004524974.1:354944-372235 GCF_000260255.1 Octodon degus | reverse complement strand
CTTCATAAATGCCCAAAACAAATAGCAAAACTTGCTAAGAGGACACTGGCCTGATCAACTGGGGGAATGAAACCACTAAATACAGAAGTCTGGGTTTCCCATCCCATCATCAATGTGAGTACATTCCTCTTGGCCCTTCAACACTGCATCTTAACTGTCAGCATCATCCATGTTAGGAAAGAGTTCTTTTTCTTCCTTTTCAGCATTTCTCTGTTCATTATTTCCTACAAGGTAATAAATACACAACAGAAACTAAGTAGTACTGGCCCACCCAGGACTACAGGTACATGGTGACATAAACACTTAAAGTATGCCTTTAGGATATTCTGAGAGAAGTATATTGAGTAGTTCAAGGTTTTGTCTTTAAAGAATTTATCTGATTTCTAACGATGATCATTCAAAAAAATTAACTTTGTGTTGGGAATCAATATGACAGGATATTCTGAGTTAAAAATGTGATTTGGTCCAAGATGATCAGACACAAATGCAGCTGTCCTCTTAACTCCATCTGTTTCCACTCACCTGCCATAAGACTAGTGCCCAGGGACAGATTCTGTTACTCTAAGGCTCCTTCAAAAGAAGTTCCATCTTTAAGATGAGGCCACAACCCTCACCCAAGCCTCTGTGCACTTCTCAGCAACCTGTGTCCTGCCCAAGCAGCTTCTGTGTTATTTTCCAGGGAGGTCCTCTCTGTGCTAAGGACTTCAGAGTTCACCAACACTCACAACACTTAATTCCTCCTTCTCAAAATGTTGCACACACCCAAAATCTGGAATTTAGTGTTTATGTATGCAGTGGTTAATTTCCCCACTCTTGCTGTGATAGCTATCCTGTGAGTCACAGTCATCTTTGGCCAGATAAATAACAGAACTTTTGAGAATGCAGTTCTGAGAATGTATTGAATTGTAACTTGTTGAATGTGATGTGATCGCACAGCCTGGATAACAAAGCAGTTCCTAAATGTTATTAATCTATGTTCAGGACATATCACTGACATTCCGTGTAGGCATTTGCTATAGAACACACTACATCTACATTCATTCCCTGTCACTCGCTCATCACTCTCCTCTCAATGAAGGTAGAACTTCAGATTTCAAAGAAAGATAAGTTGATCTCTATTTCTTGATTCGCTCCCTTTTTGAGAAATACCTATCTTCCAACTTCAGCTCCCTTTCATCATGGTGTGTGTTCCTCTCACCTGCACTGAGCTTTAGGACAAGCTCCTCAGCCATCTTGCACCCCTCAGTCAAATGTTCTATGTGGCCTTGAGCCCTGTAATCTTTAGGAACATCTTGGGTTAGTAAAAACTCCAAATGCTGCCCAAAGGATGAAGAGGCATCTCTGCCTTCACGTTGCATCTTTCGTAACTCAGTCAGCTTTTTGGCATGATGGTGAATTATAGCAAAATATTTGCTAAGAGAGGCAAAAAGGAAACAAAGACAGTGTAAATGGTCTGAAGTGAATCATAAGGGCTCTGCAACAGATTTCTATGAATACATCCCAGGGGAAACCCTCAAATGGAAGGTTGCCACATGCAGACTAAAAAGTGCATAAGCTTTTTTAGGAATAATTACATGGGAAAAAAAGTGAATTCCAAACATTTTATACCTATTACTTTTATAGTCTTGAATTTTTCTTTATCTATCTATATTTCTAGGTAAGAGAAAACAAAGCACCTATAACCAATCTTCAAATACCAAACATGCAAAATTCTCTGACTTTGATCACAAAGTAAACAATTAACATATGAATGACAATTTTGAAATCCATGAGTGTGCACAGCTCATCTTAATTCTGTTTAATGCATTTAAGATACTAGCAAAAAGTAACAATGAATATCAAAAAATGAAATGAAGTGGGAAACATTAGCATACTGAAAACTTCTTTGCCTTTAGCTGAGATTAAGTGGAGCAAAAATCATGCAGGTCTAATAGGTCAGCAGAATAAAGCACCTACTCAAGCAGAGTGCAGTGGCCAGAGTTCGATCCAGTGTGCCGTGGTATGCTTAGACAGTGATTGAGACTGGGTGTGATGGCACACACACCTGTAATCCCAGTGCATGGGAGGCTGAAAACAGGAGAATCACTATAAGTCCGATCTACATAGTGAGACCCTGTACACCCTGTAGACCCTGTCCTAAATGGAAACAAGAAACAAACAAAAACGGTAACACACAGTTTGACATGCTTTTCTAGGATGACATAGATTCATTACACTCAGAAAATGATGTTTCCTGGGTACCTACCACCTCTGAGATATCCACAGGATCTTAGTTACAATTCCAAGTCCTAGACTGTCAGTTACCTGGAGGCTTTTGACTGTGGGTTTTCATCCTTCAAATCATGTGCATATTCTGTAAATAAAGTTAGAAGGAGCCAATCACATTATAGGACCTGGAATCTATCACTTAATTCTTAGAACAGTAGTTAAGCTGGGGAGATAGCTGAGCGGTCTAAGTGTCTTCCTGGCAAAGGTAATGAACCAGGTTCTATCCATAGTACCACGTGCTCAGCAGGCCAGAAAAACAGGGCCTGCTGGTGCGCACCTATAATCCCAGCCCTGGTGGAGGTTACACAGGAGGATCTCTATGAGCCTAGCAGCATACAAGACTCTTACCAAATAAATAAAATATTTCTTTAAAAAGAACAGTTGTTAGTATACATGCATTTCTCTTTATCATGGCCTTACGGGCTTCATCCAGAAATGATGAGACTTCATGTGCATCTGAAAGCACATCCGTGGTGCAGCAAGTGTCCTTGTTGGTGGGGAAGTTGTACTCGTGGCTGCATGTCTTAGGGCCTTCAGTCAAGGAGTCTGGGAGCATTGCTGTTACTTTGTCCTGGTCCATTACCTCTGTGCTCAGCCTGGTGGGATAGAGAACATCATTAAAGCAAGGAAGATTGAATAAAAGACTCCTTGGTGGCTCTAACAGAGGCCTAAGTGAGTAGTCACACAATATCAGGAGCATGACCTCAATGAAGAGACATTTATCCTCCTAGGAGGAGAGCAGAGTGCACCTGCCTTGAGAGAGGGAGACAGGCAGAGGAGTTCACATCACTCATCAGAAAAAGAAGTGATGGGGAATGAAAGCAAGGCTCCCTGTACCAGCCAACCAAGTCACAAAAATATGCATAACCAGTAACACCACATTTTCTTTAAATTGTGTCATTTTCACATAGTAACTCTGTGTTCCTAGGACACTGCAGAATGCAAGATGTCTTATGCATTCTAGAACATATATATATGTAACAAACTGAAGTCACTCATATAGAACAAGACTTACATCCCATCCTTGACTGGTCCATAAACAGAGGAGAACACATTCTATGTGTTGCAATGCCAGTGAGTTGTTTGTTTCTATATACGCATACTGATATGTAACTAAAGGATAGTGAGTACCTTGGACAGAGAGGTGCTTCTTCACAAACTGAGGGTATGTAATCACACCAGCACTTTTGCTTACCTCTGCTCATAAAATCTGTGGTTACCTCTGACTTCTTCTTTTGATCAGTAGTGATACAAGACACACATTACTCACCATAATGCAGAAACGCACTGATGCTTACCTGAGGGCCAGAGATGCCTGTTCCTTTTCATGGACTTCACTATGCTGGTTTTTTGTAACAGAATTCAGAAGTATTCACTCAAACACTGTGTACATGCACATCAGCTGTTAGAAATATAATACTGCCCTAAGCATAGAAACAACATATGCATGAGGACTGCATTTCTCTAGATGAGCCTGGTGAGAGTCGATTGCAACCAGCACTTTACACCTAATCAATCATGTGACTCTGGTCAAAAGATAATGTAGAATGGTGCACACAACCTGGAAAGAAAATTGGGACATTGGGAAGCATTTAGACAAGTGATAATAGCTAAGGTTCACTAAAGACAGGGTCTAAATCATAATGCTGTGTCATGCTTTCTCACCTTTCACAACTACACACATATAACAGACTCAAATGGCATAACTAATGACCAGGGACAGCAGAATTCTCATGGGAAACCAAGACACTTGAGCAGACAAAAATAAAAGCAGTTGAGAGATAGTAGTCCACAGCAAAGAATCAGCAACATATGCAAAGCGTAGCACAAACTCATCCGAATAAACTGAAAATTTTAATGAAATCAGATTCATTTCCATACATGCCATCCATTTAATCGTCTGTGTATTTGAAGACAAAGTTTGAATATTTCTCAAGACAGAAAATGTAAGTATTAGAGAAAGACCCAGAAGACATTTAACATTATCATACCAACAAATTAAAACAGTATGATTACTATGCCAACAGCTCTGATGGGAGAAGTGGACAATGGCCAGAGAAGGAGAGAGAGAACTTTGAATGGTAATAATGGGAATGTAGCAACCAACACAATAATACGGAATGCCTAGCCGGGTGGATGTCAGAGAGCAGCTTCTGAGGCTCTGTCTTCAGCAAATGCCAAATGCAAGCAATGAAAATCTGCAGATTCAGATCCTGGGAGGATGTGCATGGAGCAACAGAGCCCCAGATTGAGATGATCATCAGCTGCCTGACAAACTGGATTTCTGTACTTCTGATCTTGCTGGAGAGAGTGACTGAGCCTTAGGTGAGCCTGTTACAAAGTGCAGCAGAAAAACATCCTTATCCCCTTTGAAGGCTGAGAATAAAGCATATGGAGGCAATGGAGGAGACCACCCAGACAATTATTCTCTTGGCAGTTGGGAACTCACTCGCGACACTCAGATTGCTAGAAGCTGCATCCCGCTCGGTCATGGACACTGTACTCTCGTCAGGCTGTCGTGAATAACACAAGTCTTGGAAGTGGACAGTAGTCAATAAGTCCTTGTTCATTTTGTCTTGTGGCACATTATATTCATCCTCATTTATTTGGAGGTCCCTGTATGGGGAACAAAAGATTAACCATAAAAGATTGCAAAACACAACTTGTTATCTGGTTCTGAAATGAAGCATAAATGGGAGGTCACAAAGAAGGAGAGGTCATTGCTTCAGAGACTGAACACGGTCACTCAGAGTACATGATTTTCATGAGGTTTACAGCAGGACAGAGAATAGGTGAGACAGCAGCAGGTGCTCCATGCACTGGGGTGAGGATTTGCAGATAAAAGGGAGACTGGGGACTCCTGGTACAATGCAGCTGTGGCTGCGACACAACGCACTATATCCAGTGGCTGCAGCTCCAGTGCATTTGGTTCCACATCATATGTAGGGAGATATCTTTTCATTAAGGGTTTCAGAGGCATTGTTGAGTCTGAGATATCATGGAACCACAGAACGGATGATATAATTTGATATAATTCCCTGATTAGCCCAGCTACATTTCTTGCTAAGGATCAACAGTCACCAAATTAAAGCCTAACTTGAAGAAAAAAAGTGTGCATTTCCTTGCAATCACCTCCCACAAGAAAATTTAACCCTTCAACAAGAGTGCAGGCAAACCAGAGATTCAGTCACCTTGTCCAGGAGGACTCTAAGTTGCCAAACATGATCACAAAACAGACGTTCAAACCCTAAGAGGAAGCACCAATCATACAGAACCCATTCATATCTGGTAGAAAGGAGGAAACACTAATATACAGCAATGTCTACTTCTCCTGGGACCTAAGAGCTCCAGGAGTCACCACTGTGTTCATAGTCTATGGTGTTCAGATTCACCTGGGCAGCAGGGCCTCTGCTTCCTTGTATTCTTTCTCAGCCTCCTGAGGATCTGTAAATATATGCAGAAACAAATCATCACAACAGAAATGCAACTGCTCCACTGCACACACTGAGCCAAGTTAGACATAGCGATACATGGCTTCTCGCTCTGAGGACAGGACACTGAGGACACTATCGTAGAAAGTCTGCTGTGTTCTACTAAGAATATTATATTCCTTGTTTTACTCAGCACCTGGTCAGATCTCTCCAACCTGCTCAGCTAATATCACTATGGGATTTGTATGAAATCTAATAATTAGTTAAAATAATTCACTGCTTTATAGAAAAATGTCTAGAAGACTGATGATGTATTCCATTAGACACACTGGTTCTTGTTCATAGATTCCTGATAATTCACCCAGAGTAAACTGACATATGAGCCTCCAAAGTAGGAGATATGGTGATACTCGGAGAATGCTTTGCAGCCAACATCTAAAAATATCAGGACTCCCTGGGCACAGTAACAGACATCTGTAAACAGTACTCACATAGCTGAAACAGAATTTCTATGGGTTCCAGTTCAGCTTAGAAACCACAGGGAGTGTAAAGCCTGCCTGAAAGGAAGTTTGGATTTTTATAATACATAAAAAAGAGAAGAAAACCAAAGTGTGAAGCATAATGATATGCCTTTAGGATTATTGTCAGGTACAATAAATAAATGCTTAAATTCTACTACAATATGATGTCTTAGAAGAGGTGAGACAATGTAGAAGAGAAAGAACTGGTGGCATGCATGGGAAGACCCCTCAGTGTAATAGCACCACTGATAAAATCAATAGGAAAACATATTGGGAGAGTCACTGCTGTTGAAAGCATACAATTCATAGACAAGCACTTGCAAGTGCTACACAGGGGCATCAGTGACCCCACGTGAGAGAATGAGCCTGTGCAGACCTCATAGGCACAGGCACCACAGGGATGGAAAGGGCCAAAATCCACCCACCTTGCCACTCTGTCTACTCCTGAGCTCAATACCCTGAATTTTGTTTTGAATCCATAGAAATAAGGCATAATGAGGGCAATTCACTTCATAAGGGAAGACTCAGAGGATTCTCCCAGAGAGAGCAAGAGTTCAGGATCATCTGTAAGATCACCAGGAGGCTCCTGGAAGGTACACAGGTAACAGCCATGGGAGGAAGACTTGTGGTCTCCACATAATGAGGCCTGCTCGATTGTTTTGAATTTTTCTTTGTTTTCAGCCTCAAGGTTCATCTTGTTTAGAAAAATAATAAAGTTAAACCAAGGAGGACCATCTATGAAATTCCCAGAGGATACTGTCACAGGTGTAACTGAGAGGTGCTATAAGCTAAGGGGCGGTAGCTACAAACAGAAAGAAAATCACTGTGCAGGAGCTGCCTGCCTGAGGTCAGGAGAGGAAGCAAATACACAGTATAATGGCTGGAAAGTGAGCTGATGGAGAAGGAGTTGAAGGCTGCTGCAGGAAACCACCCTGACTCCTAGGGCAAACTCCACAGCAGTGAGTCAACCTACAGTGTTGATTTTATATACAGCAGAAAGGTCAATGTTCCTGAGAAACTGGAGGGTCCAAGACATTTACTGCATTTTGAAGCATCTTCATATATATGTATTGTAACATGATAGATTATTTTAGTATAGGCAGGTTCCTCGGTTACAAGCTTTCCTGATATGCTAAAAGCATTCATACATAACCAGACATGACTTACATCTTCAACTCAACCATACAACAAAGGAGTGTACAATGTGGGCTTTAATTTATCTGTGAGGTGATTTGATCTACTCAATGTAGATCAGTATTCCAACGACAAGGGCCACCTTGCTAAAAAGAGGCACTTCACTGGATGATAGTGTGTGGTCACACTGGCAACCTTTTCTACTTTTGCATGTAAAATTCATGATTACTTTAAATATTTTGAGACTATTAGGGAACTTCATTCTCATCCAGGCCCTGTATATACATATTATACCTGGGGTTCAGAAATTCACATTTTATTTTAGACACTTCATCTTCATGATTCTCTGAAAAGAAATTCAGAAATGTCAGTCAGGTACTAAGTGTATTAAAAATATAACAAAAAAATTGCCTAAAATATCAAAATGTAAAATGAAAACATATATTTTAAAGGCATAAAACTGCAAAATGAAAGGATATTCATATTTAAAGGCTGAAAGCAGAAAAACTGAGAACAAAGAAAAAGTTCACAGAGCAAAAATGAATGAATAGGGGCCAGCCAAATAGCTCAGTGGATTTGCTTAGGCAGATGCAGGGGCCACAGGTATGATGCCTAGGCCTGCCTGGATAACCCTGTCCCTGTAGAGCTCAGAGATCGAGATTGAGATGTTGAGACGGGGCATGTTGGCACATGCCTGTAATCCCAGCACTTGGGAAGATGTAAACAGGAGCATCACTATGAGTCCAGTCTATATAGTGAGACCCGTAGGACCAGTAGAACTGTACTAAATATCAAACAAACAAACAAACAAACAAACAAACAAACAAAAAACCAATGAACATGAGGCAATAATTAAGACAGTATATAATTATCAAACTATATCATTAAAAACCTCCAATGGAGTAGTTTAAATTCTCCTGTTAAAACTTGAAGAAGTTCAGAATAGATGACCGACAAAATACTCCATGTTATCTAGAACTCACATCAAATATGGAGATGATGAATAACGTGCCATATTAACACTAATAAAGACAATGCAAGAAAGCTATAGTAAAGTCAGGCAATGCAAACTTCAGAGTAATAAAAATGATCTGGGAAAAAGATGACCATTAACAACTGAGAGAGGTTAAATTCCCCACAGAAATATGCATCCAGTCTGTCCAAGAAGCAAAACAGTAGATTGCAAATATGGATACAACTGCAAAAAAGAACTAGATGATATCAGTATTTCAGTTGGGGAGTGCAACACACACCCACTAAACAAACACTGACAGATCCAGCAGGCCAGAAATCACAAGGATGTAGTTAAACTGAAAAAAAAGTGTAAGAAGATTCCCTAAGTATGGGTCTTTATCTATGACAAGTGTAACAAAAGGATATTACCAAAAGTCTCCTAGCCTGAACTTGGCGACACTTTAATGACAAAGGTATCAAACTTCTGACAATAGATTTATACCAGTTAAAGAAATTGTATCAGTCCCTGTAATTTCAAAGACCAAAACAATTTGGCCCAGATAATCTCAATGGTGACTTGAATTCCTCCAAGCATTAAGGGAACAAATGTCATCAGTTCTCTACCACCATTTCCAAAGAAATACATTCACAAAGATTAACTCTTAATTTGTGCTAGGAGGTAAGCAGTAATGTAATTTTAAAAATGCACAAAGATTTAGAGGACAAAAACCTATAAGCAAATACATGTCATGAAAAACAAAACAAAACTAAATATCTTAGCAAATTAAATGAGACGAATCTGCACTAATATCATTCTATAAGGCAACTAGCTGAAATTTATTGCATAAACGCAAAGGTGTTTCAACATTTGATCATTGATCAATGCATCACCTCAATAGACCAAGAAAAAACATTTTAAATCATATGAACACATGTATGAAATGAAAATCCCAAACTCAGTCATAATGAAAAATTAACCTGCAAATACAAGGAACATCAGCCATATAAGAAATGTTATCTTACAGATAGGCGTGGTGGTACCTGCCTATAATCCCAGCATTTTGGAGCCTGAGGTAAAAGGATCGCCTCAAGTTTGAGGGCAATATGGGTGATTTAGTGAGTTCTTCAAAGGGATAAGGCTGACGTCCTGTCTACTCATGGAAAGTGTACTCTCCCACACCAAGGGCGGAGTTACATAAGAATGCCCAGGCTCACCTCTGCTGTTAAACATTATACTCCAGTTGGGAGATAAAACCACACATAAGGTAGTGATATAAAGGATCAATAAATTCAAAAAGTACAAATAAATATTTCCTTATTTGGAGATAACATAGATATCATTTCTTAATTTCTAAGAGTAACAAAACAACATTTTTTAAAAAAAGATCAGTTATCTAGCTAATGAATGAATAGTTGCTTCTCATATTAGCAACAATGAATATTTGGAATTTAAAACACAATACAAACACAACATAAAAATAAGAAAATACATATGTATGAACTTAGCAGACACAGTGATAGAGTGCATAAAAGGAGATAAAATACCCATATAGAAACAAGTTTCAAAGCTGTGAATATAAAATCAAGCTAACTTTCAATGTAATTCCAAATAAGAAGCATACCACTGATGGTATACGAAGCCTTGGTTTTTTGAGAACTGTGGAAAGAAGCTAGATGCATAAGTACAGAATGTTTTCAGGACACAGACTCCAAGGATCGCTGACATTCATTTTAAAAAATTCCTAGATTTTAAACACAGAGAGTACACCCTAAGATAAACTATGGTTTTCAAGTTAATAAAATTTTTTCACTACTGGCAACAGTTGTGACAAAGGTAAACAGGCTGAGCTCTGTCATGAGAAAAAATTCCATGGGAAGTACTCAGTTATATAGCCACACTCTCCTAATCAGGTGATAGTATATTGAATACCCAAATCCAAGCTTGAAAATGATCATATTTTTTAAGATTTTTTATGCAGCATCTCATTATGCAGTTCATTCTCCTAGTGATTCTCCTCTCTCAGCCTGCCTAGTGCTGGGATTATAGGCCTCTGCCAACTCGCTGGGGTCTAGGGCAGATCAGTGTGCCTGGGATTCTGGCACAGGGATTGCATGCCATACCTGGGATCAAATTCGGGAATCGGCACTTGCCAGGCAGGTGCTTATGCAGCCACATTATCTGGACAACAAAAATGATCAGGATTTTTAAGTGCATTCACAGATAATCCATTCTAAAATAATGTAGCTACAGAGACTATATGATTCATTTTTCAGAGATTAGGAGGCCAAACCAGAGGAGCCACAGACAGGCTTGACTCTGCACAAGGTCTGAAAGAAAACAGGCCTCCTGGGCCTCCTGCAGTCACCTCTCTCACATGAGACCCAGCAGCTGAGCACAGACAGCCCTAGACAGAGGAGCTGCACTTATCTACAGGGTGATGTCAGTACTCACTGGACCCATCCGAAGCAGAGCGGTCTTCAGGCTTCTGTGATGGGAAGGTCGCAATGCTTGTACAATCATCGGGCTTGGGCTTATCAGGAAGACAGGAAGGGAGCAAATACTTTTCATCTAGTGAGTCTAACCCAAGTTCATTTTCTTCCTGCTCACATAGAATGAGGAGAGAAAGCAGAACAAACAATAATTGGGGTGGATCAGAATCCACAGGTCCCCAAATGTTTGTCATCAAAGCTTAACAGCGAATTCCTGCAGCATTCGGAGGATGGAAACTATGCAACCCTAGCTTTCAAACTGTTTTTCATTCCTGAGGATGAGACAGACAGAAAGAAAAATGATTGACAGACACAAACACAGAAATATGAACCACTTCTCAGTGAACTAGGTAGATATGAAGGTGATGAGGTAGAACACTAAGTTGCACTTAGAAGTTAGGGCAATGAGAGGGGACAGCCAATAAGAACTGCATCAGGCACACACAACTGTGCAAACACAGTTTTGAGTGTTGCAGTGGTCCAGACAGCATGGGCTTCTGCAGTGCAGGAAGCCAGAGACTTGTACCTTCCACCACTTTTCCTAGTCAGGGGTTGCAGTACATGCATATGACCCCAACAGACAAGGCTGAGGCAGGAGCTTGACAGCAAGTTCAAGGTGATGCTGCACTATACAGCAAGTTCAAGACCATTTGAAACTACCTAGTGAGATCATGTTTAAAAAATCAAACTTTTCTATGAATCTTGTGACATGAAATTACTTTCTTTTGTAGATAGGTAGGATACA
The DNA here is from genome assembly GCF_000260255.1 of Octodon degus. Lineage (NCBI taxonomy): Eukaryota > Metazoa > Chordata > Mammalia > Rodentia > Octodontidae > Octodon > Octodon degus. The sequence goes on along the minus strand of NW_004524974.1, from coordinate 360,692 downwards.
TCTGCTGTTTCTTAGGACACGTGTGCCATAGCCTCACTCTGACAATACAAAAGCAAAATGTTCATCTTATTCTGATTTTACCCATCCTTAGAAGACGTGGTTTGTTTAAGATGAGAAATTCCCACAATGCCTCATACCTGGAGGTCTGACTCACACTCCGATTCCCATGGAGAAAACTGTAAGGACTCCAAAGGAGCCATGATGTCTGTGCAAGATGAAATCACACAACCAGCAGTAGCACTCTTTCTTTGTCGATGATGTATGTGACAACTTTGACCCCACGCTCCTGACATTTGCACAACCCACTGGATATCTCACTTGCTTATGTGCTGCTGATCATTCACTCTTTCCTGGAATCCAGGGTCATTTCATCATCCTCATGCACATTGTGCGGATGATCTGAAACCAAATTGAAAGCATTGCATTGACACATTTGGCAGTGCATTTCCCCATTGGAAGAACAGTGCACTGTCTTGGGCTGGAGATAAGCATTACATGTGTATGAGGTCAGATATGCTGTCATGTTGTCTTTAACACATGGCCTGGCCTTGTGAACCAGGACACTAAGCAACCAAACTATTGTGTTTTCTTATCAGAATGCTTCAGTTTTCATTATGCAAAGAGAAAAAGCAATCTTTTTAAGATAGCTCAGTAGAATAAGCACTTGCCTACCTAGCAATCTTTTTAGTAAGCCAGTGAAGAGACACCAGAGAAATGCAGCCACCCTGGAGATTCTACAGCTGCTCCTCCAGCAGGTGACACTCCTGAGCTGATGGCTCCACAGTACCTCATCACTGTTGTCTCATACATTCAATTCTTTTGCTAAGGACAGGAAACACCACCCTGCCTCACTAACCTCCATGCATCTATGCACTTTATAAGATCTTCCATTGAACTTTTATTATTTAATGAAAGGAAATTCTCTGTATATTGCTAACTGAGGCTTTGCTTCCCCAATATCTCACCACTGCATCTTCATACATGGAGTCCATAAATGAAAATCCCTAAATGACTCTGAATGACCTCATCTATGTACATTGATACAGATAAACTTCCCTGTTTGAATGTTACAATTATCATGTAACACATATTGTTAGCATGTTAGAGATAAGGTTATGGAAAGGCAGGAACAACTAAATACCCCACAATTCACAGCACTTGCAGCATGAGAGTAGCTGGACATCTTACTACTGAAACAGGCTGTTATAAATCTATCATGATTCTCCCTCTCATGCCCTACTACGTGGGAAGACGCTGGATGGATATGTCCTAGTTCTACCAGACACAGTTTACCAGGAAGACACACAACATTTGGAATAGTGTGGCCTCCACCAAGTGTCTTTCTCATCTATCCTGATACAAATCATTCTCTTCTGCCAAGCCTTCAAGCAAATGTAGATAGGAAGACAGCTGATATAGAGAATAGTCTCAAAATTTTGTCTCTAAGATGCCGGGAAAGAAAAAAGAGCCTATGGCCCCCTCACCTGGGCTGTGTTTGGAAAAGGCACTTGGACAGCTTGCATGACTCAGCAAGTATGTGTCTGTGACTCTTCATGTGACGTCTGTGTTGGTCATCTTCAGCGAGGAGACTGCTGAGATTCTGATGGAGCAGGGAGGCAGTATGTCTTCCTTCCTCCAAATTAGGCCTTAATTTAGTTAGTTCTTGTACCTGATCTTCAATTAGAAACTCAAAATCCCTGAGATGAAACAAAAAGGAAATATATGTAATAGGAACCCTGTATGACAGGTCAACAGACCACTGAGTGAGGCTGCTATGAGTGTGTGGTCTTAAAGCCTTCTAAACAGAACTCTGATCCGTGTTTACTAACGGTGCATCATTGCTTTAAGCAAAAAATAGCCAAGATGGCTCCTAGAAACTTGAATAATCAACATTCATATGCTTTCTTAACCTTTCAAATTTGTGATGCAATACATATATATGTCTACTTGCAAATATATACATGTTATGTAATTGCACATTGGTCAAATTAGTTTCTAATCCGTTCACTTTCCAAGTCACCTCAGAGCAAGCAGGTCATGCAATCATAATTCTCACCTGTTCTTTTCCACATACAATGTGTGAGGGAGGACAGTAAGAAGACTGAGGTTTATTGAGAACTCCACAGATCCCTCAGAAATGTTGAGACACTTGCAAAGAGGACACTGACCTTGTAGATTGCAGAAATGAAACTGCTAAAGACAGTTTATGTTTCCTGTCACATCATCAGTGTATTTTACTCTAGGCACCTCAGCGACGCTGTGTATCTTACCCATCCAGATCATCCACTTTAAGAAGTTCTTTTTCTTCTTTCTCATGATTTCTCTGTCCCCTGATTCCTGCAAGGTCAAAAATGGACAATCAGAACTGGTGTAGCACTGAACCACACAGGCCTGTAGTAGACATAAGTGTTAAGTATGACTTCAGGATGCACTGTGAGACATATACTGAAAAGTCCCAGGCTTTGTTATTCAAAAATTTGTCTCACTTTGATTGATGAGAGTCATTAAGCTTGAGTTGGGAACTCATTATGACAGGGTATTTAGAGTTAAAAGTGCTATTTGTTCCCCAGGTCATAAATACAAAAATATATCTTCTTTCTAGACTGCAGCTGTGCCCACTCTTCTGCCACAAGCCTGGTACTCAGGCACACAATCTGTGTCTCCATAGCTCTCACAAGACAACTTTCTTCTTTAAGAAGAGGGCAGAACTCTCATCCAAGTGCTATTCCCTTCTGAGCACCCTGTGAACTGCCAACAGTAGTTGTGATATGTACCATGAATTCTTTTCTTTTTCTTTGATTGTTTTTTTTTCTTTAGTACAGGGTCTCACTACACAAATCAGACTCATAGTGACCTTTCTGTTTTCAGTCTCCCAAGTGCCAGGATTACTGGCACATGCCACCATGCCCAGTCTCATTGGTCATCTCAGTGCACCCTGGCCACTGAATCTGTCTGAGTAGACACTTTAATCTGGCCAGCTATCTGTCTGGCCCTTGTGATACCTACCATGGATGTCATCTTTAATATTAAACAGATAAAGACACAGAAATTTTCAGAGGGATCAAATCACAAGCACAAATATACTACAGACAGCACCACGGACAAATCCTTTAATCACTATTCACTTGTGAAAATCTGCTTTTTCCAGCAAAATGCATAGTGCCCTTTAACACTACCTCCACCCCCAAGGAATCTCTTTGCTCTCTGTTTACAAGGATATTCCTGATGTCATCACATCCGTCAGAAAATGTAACTCATGGAAGGTAGAGCTTTGCTGAGATCCTGGACAGCAAAGCAACTCATCTAAATCAAGTCTCCATGCTCAGTACACGATGCTGACATTCTGTATAGGGAGTTGGTACAGTGTACACTATGTCTGTATTCCTCTGCTCCTCCTCCAATACAGCTCTTCTTCCCCTCCCCATCTGTTGATCCGGTCATCTCATTTATGTACATATTTATACTGCATGATCCTTATATTTTCTGTGTGTAGCTTTTACTTATATATGAGCATCCAAATTGCTACTTTCATCCTGTCACTTGCCTGTCAACCCCCACTCTATTTAATGGAGACAGGATTATAAGCTTCAAAGCAAAATTTATCTCATTTGCTTCATTCTCTTCCTCTTAGAGAGATATCTATCACTCTTCAATTCATAAAGTTGTGACCCTTTACCTGTAGTGAGCTTCAGGAAAAGATCTTCAGCCATCTTGCATCCCTGAGCCAGATGCTGTACATGGTCATGAGCTTGGTAGTTCTCAGCATTATCTTGGGTGAGTAGAAACTCCAGATGCTGCATAGGGACAAAGAGGCATCTCTGCCTTTGTGTAGCAGCTTTCGTAACAGAGTAAGCTTCTTGGCATGATCATGAATTATGTCAAAGAATTTCCTAAGTTGAAATATAAGAAGTAAAGCCATGCTGTTATGTTGAGCTATAGAGGACTCAGGTCAAATATTTCTGACATTGCCAGTCAAGCGGAAGACCCGATACAATTATGGGCTACTGGACTCTTTTAGAATATTTTGCTGAGTTTACACACCTATAATATTCAAACAACGGAACTTAACAAAGAAAAGCTTTACAGATGAATGTCCATTTTGTATCTGTGTATTCAAATTGGTTAGGATAGATATATAGTTACATTCTTTAAATGAATAGAGTGATTTGTTCTAATGGTGTTTGTAAATAGGATATCCTGTCCGCATCTTGTACAGCAATTAACCACTAGGAAGAATGTATGCAATGTGTTAATTATTGAAACTGTCCTATCAATTTCATTTGAAACTGTCTCATTGCTATTTGTTTATCAATAAAATCATGGGAAAAATTTAAAAAAGAATTTCCTAAGAGAGGTAGAAATGAAATAAACACAGTGTAAATGGTGTGAAGTAAATCAAAAGGACTGTGAGAGATTTTTCTGAATACATCCCAGGTAAACCCTTTAAATGGAAGGCTGCCACACGCAGAGGAAGCAGGGCATACATTTTTTGGAAAACTTACAAGAAAAAAGAGGTAAATTCCTGAAACACTTTATACTTGGTACTTTTACATAATGTTTATCTTTCTATAATTCTAGCTATGAAAAAATAAATTATCTAGAACATGCAAACTTTGCAAAAGTATAAAACATCATTCTGCTTTGAAAAAGAAATAAACAAAATTTTTAAAAAGAACATAACTTTAAGATGTCTTGAAAGCTTGCAATACTATTCAATCATGTGTCCAATTTTGCATACTATATCTATTAATCTGAGCAACAGATTTGATGATACAAATAGACAATATATCAATCATTGTGAAACAGCTATTCTTTCATCACAAATCTGTAACATGTGTATTGTTGTATGTTACCCTGTTTCTGTCCTTGTTTCTGCTTTTCATGCTTTTCTTCATTCTTCAAAGTAAAATAAAAGTTTAAAAAAAATAAAACCGTACTGCAAATCCTAAACACCGAACTCTCACTGACAAGACAAAGTGAACAAATATCGTATACATGACAATTTTGAAAGCAATGAGCTTGTGCATCTCATCTAAATTCAGTTTAAATCTTTAAGAAACTAGTAAGAACTAACATTGTATAAAAAAATTAAACAAATTAGGCCAAATTAACATAATGAAAACTTTTTCGCCTTTTGGCTAAGATCAAGTGTAGCACACTGGATTTAAGTGCCTTGATTGTATAACATTGATGTGCTACACTCAACAGATTGTATTTTCCAAGGCTCTGCCTGTGAGATCTTCATAGGTATTTAGTTACACTTTCCACCTCCCTTGAGACAGGGACACAGGCAGAGGAGGGCAGTTCACTGAGTAGAAAATGAACTGTTAGAGAAGGAATGCTGAGGCTCTTTGCATTGCCCACCATGACCTGATGACATACCTAAAACCAAACAAGTTGTTCTACATTTTCTGTGAAATGTGTTGAATTTTTATTGTGCAAAACACTCACTGGTCCTAGGATATTGTAGAATACAAGGCATCTAGTGAAGTTTAGATAATTTCTATGTATATTGTAACATGATAGAAGTCATTTGCATATTGTGTTCATGGTTATGGAAACGCTACCAAAAATCTAAATGCCTCATATAGAACTAGACATGCATCTTGTCCCCAACTGATCTATAAATAGAAGAGAATACATTCTGTATGTTCAACATTCATAACAAGGTTGGTCCTACTTTGGTACACAGATGTTGATATGAAGGAAAGTGGATGACTTGTGCAAAGTGCTACTTCTTCACTAACT
>NW_004524974.1:353802-354381 GCF_000260255.1 Octodon degus | reverse complement strand
TCACTAAATCCAAAGTCTGAGGCCTAGTATTGTGTAACACTTTCTCTCCTTCCACACCTACTCAGGGTCAACAGAAATATAATATAAAGAATGAAAAACTGAAGCAATGATAGACACAAGTTCAGCAGTTGAACTCTCACAAGAGAGATTGTGGTAATTTAGCTGTAGTGTACAGAAGACATGGCTTCATCCCCCACAAATACACAAAAGTTTCCCTGAGTGCAAGATTTACTTCCAATTATTTCATCCATTTAATCAAGTGTGGATTTTGAGAAAAAAAATTGAAAACTGGCCAAGACAAAAAGGATAGATATTGGAGAAGGACCAAGCAGAGTTTAGAGTCAGCATACCAAGGAGTTCAAAAAGGCATAATAATATGCTAATACTTGCAATAGGAAAAGTGGGTAAAGGCCAGATAGGGTGATAGACACTGGAAAGGTAATATAATGAATGCAACAAACATCACATAGCACACAAATCCTACATGGGCTCACCATACACTAGATATAACAATGAAAAGAATTAGGAACCTTGAAGACAGGGCAACATTGTATTCCAGTTGTCAGATGCAAAGAGAAA
>NW_004524974.1:352732-353357 GCF_000260255.1 Octodon degus | reverse complement strand
ACCACAGCCCCAGATTAAGAAGATCACCAGCTGCCTTACAAACTGGATTTCAGTGCATCCAACCTTGCTGGAGAATTTGAATGAAGCCAACGGGGACCTATTAAGACTGTCAGCAGAGGAAAATCCTTACCCACATAGAAGAATGAGAATAAAAGGTATAGAGACAATGGAGGAGACCACCCAGCCACTTATTCCCTTTGCATTGGCTGACTTACTTGCCACATTCACATCGTAGGCAGCTACGTCCTCCTCTCTCGTAGATGCCAGACTCTTCCCAGGCTGGTGGGAGTCACACAATGGCTGGAATTGGGAAACAGCCAAAAAGTTGTTGCTCATTTTGTCCTGGAGTGCATTATCTTCACCCTCAAGCTTTGGGAGATCCCTGTAGGGAAAACAATAGATAAACAATAAAAGATTAGGGGGGCGAGGAAATGGCTCAGTAGAATAAGCTCTTCCCTGGCAAGCACAAAGGCCTTAGTTCAATCCCTGGTTCTGCCAAAAAATGAAAAAAAAAATAAAAATAAATACATAAAATATTAGACAGCACAAATTCATGGTTCAGAGAGGAAGACTGAATGAGAGGCCACCACAAAAGAGCAGCCATTGCTTCAAAGAGAGGGAACAC
>NW_004524974.1:350347-351827 GCF_000260255.1 Octodon degus | reverse complement strand
GAGTGTTGGACCTGTAATCTCAGTACTCAGAAGTTTGAGACAGGAATATCAATGTGGTTTCCAGACCAGGATAAGCACCTTAGTGGTACAGAGCCTGCCTGAACTACACTGAGAGACTCTGTCTCAAAAAAATGTAAAACACTGGCAAAGCTCACAACATGCCTTGAGGATTAAAGTCAGGCACAGTGAAGAAGTATTTAAATTCTACGAAAAGGTAATACTTTTAGAAGAGACAAGACAACGTAGAAGGGAAAGAGCTGAAAGCACGGGTATGAGGACCCCTGATAATAATATCGCTAATGATAAAATCAATAGGAAAATCATTTTGGGACAGTCACTATTGTTGAAAGTACACAATACTGGGTGTACTATTTGAAAGTGCTATGCAGGGTGATCAGGCATCCAGCCCTGAGAGACTGAGTATATGCAGGTCTGTCAGGCAGAGGCACCGCAGGGGCTGAACCAGCTACAAAACCTTCAGCCTCACCTCTCTGTCTGCTCCCATATTCAATATGCTGAGTTTCGTTTTGGGTACAAAAAAATAAGGCTTCATAAGGGCAATTCACTTCACAAGGGAAGACACAAGTTTCACCCAGAGAAAACAATAGTTTGTGATCATCAGCCAGATCATCAAGAGGCTCCAGGTTGTTACACTGGTTGCAATGCTGGGAGGAAGACTTGGGGTCTCCCCACAATAGGCCTGCAGGATTGGTTCACCTTTTATCTTTTTTTACCTTCATGGTTCATCCTCGTGACATAAAAAATACAGTTAGACCAAGGAGGATGCACTACAGTATTCTCAGGGGAACTTCCAGAGGTGCAGAGGAGCAGTCCTATCAGGTAGGGGCACCACCTACAAACAGAAAGGAAATCATCACCCAGGAGCCTCCTGCCTGAGTTCAGGACAGGGAGCAAATGCACAGTGCAATGACTGAAAATAAACTGAAGGAAAGGAGTCAAAGCATGCTGCAGGAAACAATCATGACACCAAGGCAAACAAAAGCAACAGCAGTGACTATCCTAGTTACAGTGTTGATTTTACAACCACCAAGAAGGTCAATAATTCTAAGAAACTGGAGGGTCCAAGAGACCTTGTACATAGGAAAAGCCTATATACATTGTTACATGATAGATTTTTTTTTTCAGTCCGGTCATGTTCCATGTTATATTGTCATGTAGATATCTATGGCCCCTCATATAACCTGACATGCATTACACTTTAACTCAACCATAGGAAAAAGGAATGTAGATTCTCTGGTTTTCCTCTATGTGTGAGGTGGTTCATTGCACCCAATTGCAGACGAGTATTTCAAGGACAATGGGCACACCCTTAGAAGAGGCACTTCATTGGGCAAGTGTATGATGTCACAATGGCAGGTTTTTCTACATTTCAATGTAAAATCTATGGGTACTTTAAATTCTCTGTTGGGACCATTTCAGGACCTCTTCCTATTTTACTTATCCTAATAAGGTCCCTGGA
>NW_004524974.1:349452-349986 GCF_000260255.1 Octodon degus | reverse complement strand
AAGCTTGTTCTAAGTAGGTGCTTTAGACCACTGAGCCATCTCACCAGCCCGTCATTTTCTACTTTAGACTCTTCATTTTCATGGTTCTCTGAAATCAAATTCAGAAATATCAGTCAGGAAAAAATTAAAAAAAGGAGAAAGAAATGGCAGTCAAGCCTTAAGCACACAATAAAATTAACAAAATAGTTTGTTAAAAAATAATAGAACCTTACAATGAGAAGGTAAACAAAATTAAATGTGGAGAACAGAAAAAAATAGAGAAGAAACAAACAAACAAACAAAAAACAAAGGAAATAATAAATTAACATGAAGTAGTAATTAAGATTGTAGATATTTATCCAAGTACATGAATGAAAACTTCCAATGCCAGTGGTTTCAATACTCTAATTAAAAGTGAAGTATGTTCAGAATAGATATCAAATAATCTATGGAATCTGAAATAAGTAACATCAAAAATGGAGATGCAGAATGACACATCACATTAAACTAATCAAGAGAATACTAGAGAGCTATATTAAAGTCAGGCAAGGAAAG
>NW_004524974.1:342804-347640 GCF_000260255.1 Octodon degus | reverse complement strand
AAATAAATAAATAAATAAACAATCTAAAGTGAGAACCAATGGTACCTGTCAAATGAATAATTACTTCCTCTACACCAACAGGGAATTCTTACAATTTAAAATCCAATTCATCTTATAGCATCCGACTAACAAAAACCTCATGTATGACAATCGCAACTCCATGATCAGACATTTAAATGGAGGTATAGAGGAAAAAGTCTCAATGCTGCGAATATGCAATTATATAAAATCTTTTTTTAAAAGAATAATTTTATTGAGAAAGAAATAGCAATGAGACAGTTTCAAAACCAATTAGTAAGACAGTTTCAATATTTATTACATTGCATATTATTGTCTTCTTAGTGGTTATTCATTGTACAAGATGCAGACATGATATCTTGTCCACAAATATTATTAGTACAAATCTTTCTATTCATTGAACTAATAGAAAGTATCTGTGTATCTATTCTAACTATATGGAATATACAGATACAATATGGTCCTTCAGGCAGAGGAGATAGCTCAGTAGAATAACCACTTGCCTAGTAAGCACAAGGGCCTGAGTTCAATCCCCCATTCCTCCAAAAAATTAAAAATAAAAATAAAAAAACAAAAATGGTCCTTCATTTGTATCCCCCTTTTTTTTAGTTTGTCAGAGATGGGTATTCCATTGTCATTTAAATACCATAGGTGCGAGAATTCAGCAAAATATTCCTATATATTTTGGACTACTCCTATAGTCCATAAAAGTAGAGGGTCACCTGTAGGACTGGCAATGTCAGAATTTGTTAACTTGAGCCTTTTATAGCTCAGCATATTAATACCGCTTTACTTTTCATATCTAGATATTATAGTTTTCTTTTTGACCCAGTCTACCAATTCAATGCAATTCCAAATAAGACCCAACAGATTCTTTGGAAGATGCAAAACATGGATTCTCAGGCTTATGTGAAAAGTGAAAAGACTCAGGGGAATAGCCAGATACTAACACAGCAAAGTCACAAGAGTGACATCACACAATTTCAACACTTACCAAATAGCACAGTGATCTACCAGTGAGAGAATATGCAAACAAATCAGTGGATCCCAACAGAGCCCAGAAACTGACTCAACCAGGCAGCTAAGGATGACCCCGAGACATGCAGTGGGGAAAAAGGCTTTTCAATAAGAAGTGCTACAACATATAAATATCCATGAGTCCAACAATCCAGATATAGTCCAACCATTTTGCCCCTAAAGTTAAACTAGACTGGATCATAGAACCAGAGTAAAAAGGCAAGCATTTCAGAAACTAAAGACAGCAAAGAATATTGTGTTGAACTTTGGGGTGTCACTCCTTAGACATAATGCCCAAAGCAGGACTCATTATAGAAAAAACAATTCAGTTGGACTTTAATAAACTGATTTATGCTCTGTATAATCACTCTTGAAATGATCGAAAGATAAGCCACACAGTGCGAAACAATATTGGGAAAACACATCACTGGTGGTACACAAAGACATGGTTCTTCGAGAATTGGGGACAGAGAGCTGGATGAAGTACAGCAGACTTTTACAGCACTACCTCTGAGGATCTCTGACATTACTCTATTCATTTTCATTTTCTTTTTTATGTATTTAGCTCAGGGTTTACAGAGTCTCACTGCACAGATCGCACTCATTATGAGCCTCTTGTGTTTAAGCCTCCCACACGCTGGGATTACAGGTATGCACCACCATGCCCAGTATCAATTCCCAAGCTCAGCGCACCCCAGGGTGGGGCCAGCATGACATGCCAGGAATCAAACCCCAGTCCCTGCTTCTGCCTAAACAGGTGCTTTAATCCATGGAGCTATCTCTGTGACCCATGTATTCATTTTCAAATCTCATAGAATTTAAACAGAGATGCATCCTAATATAAACTGATTTTATCTTAACCAAAATTTTTGACTACTGGCTCAGCTTTTGTAACACAGGAAACAAAACACTTTGCATTCTGTCACATTACAAAATTCAAAGGAAAGTGCTCGGTTATGAAGCAACTACCCTCACCAAGTGATAAGGTGCCAAATACTTAAATTCAAGGTTGAAGGTGATTATAGTTTTTAAGTGCAATCACAGAAGTTCCAATCCCAAATAAGGTAATATGGAAACCATATTATCCATTTCCTAAATATTAGGAAACTAAACCACAAGAGATACAGAAATGGACAGTCACATGCAGTTAGGTAAAGAAAGCAGTCTATAACCTGACAAATTTTCCTTCTTAGTTAGAAAATATTTTTTCTAACAATCTGGCCCTTCTACAACCCCCTTCTGCAATTTTCCTCTTTATTTATTTATTTACTTACTTACTTCCCTATTTTTTATGTATTTAGTACAGGGTCTACAGGGTCTCACTACCCAGATCTGACTTGTAGTGATTCTCCTGTTTTTCAGCCTCTCATGTGCTGGGATTACAAGCGTGCACCACTATGTCCAGTCTCAATCTCCATTTCAGGGTTCCCTGGGATCAGGGCAGGCACGGCAGGCAGGAGATGGAAGGTCTGACCCCAGCATCTGCCTAAGCAGAAGCAGGCACTTTAATCTGTGGAGCTATCTGGCTGGCCTTTGCAATTTTACTCTTTATGGATGCTCACACTTTAGCCAAAGACCACATTTGAGGAGAAGAAATGACACAGATGGGTTCTAGCAACTAAAGTCCCTCTGTGAGGGCACCATCTTGGGAACTGGGGACCTTGGAATTCCTCACAGTAAACAAGGCCTGTGGACACCTCACCTGCCCTGAGCATTTGCACAAGGTCCTCTGCCAGCCTGAAGCCCTCAGCCAAAAGTTCATGAAAGTTGTGACCCTGGGTGGTATTAGGGTCACCCCAGGTGAGGAGGTCCTTGAGATGTTGACACAGGAGAAATGAGGCATGTCTCCCCTGCTGTAATTTGTGATGAAATAAGAACAACTTCTGGTCTCGATCTTGAATGTGGAAACAGAATTCCCTAGGTGCAATTAGATAGAAAACAAAAGCCAGAAATGGCCACATGAATATTGATACAGGTTTTATGAGACAATTGTAATGCAGCCCTAAAACAGAACTCAGGTTAAGCGTTCTACCTATTGCAAAGGAAGATAAAGACAGGTGTCCTTTGTGTCAGAAACTGTTCCCATAGGATTACACAAAATTCCCCTCATCTCCTCTATATTAACCAAAATCAAGCATCTCACTCAATCTCCCCAAGGTGCCCCTTCAGGGCCACATTGGCTGCAGACATCTCTATGTTGGTAGAGACACAGTGTATTTGTTCAATTAAGCAACCAAAATGTCTCAGAAACTAAAGCCAACAAAGAAGATACAGTAGAACTTAAGATGAAGTGTTATTCCTTATACACATTGCCCAACACACAAATCGTGATAAAAGAACAATTCAGTTGACTTTCCTAAAAGGGACTTTTGCTTTTTATAACTGCTGTTTAAGTTATTTGGATAAAATAAAAAAGACTTTCACAGATTCAGGAAGATGCAACCTTTCTGAATGAAAGTTGACACATGGGCTCTCATCAATACAAGAGTTTGAAACCTTGTAAACAAGGTAACAATTGCCCGCTATTAAAGGTGTGCAAAACACTAAAGTCTCATAACTGTTCACATTAAGTTAATTTTATACTAATTGAAGCAAGTTCAATACACTCTCAGAAGTATGCACAAAAATTGTTACCAAAGTTTACCAAGTGTTTTGTTCCCTAAAGGTTTTATAGCTCATTGTCAGCTGTGTACCTTCCATGTCCCCTTCTGCCTCTCCAATGACCAGGCCAGCTCTTGGTTCCCCCACCTGGGTAGGCACACACAGGCATTCAAACACCTTCCACTCTTTCTGCAATGCACAGAGCCCCTTACCTCAGATTTTTTGCCAGGCTCAACTTCTCAGCCAGGTTTTCTTCCTTGTACTGCAGCTTCTCACCCAGAACAGACTGGATCATGTCTTGGAAATTTTGACATTCTGAGAAAGACAGATGCCCCTGACTCAGTGGACAGTTGCCCCATGACTGTGCCACGGCCTACAGAAGGAGGGCTGCACCTAACCTAAGGATAAATGCCATCACTCCACATGGGTGTGTATAAGCAAGTCCCTCTTTTTATTCTCAAATCTCTTGTGCTGATGACAGTTCATGGTCTCCATTTTATGATGAGGAATGTAAACCTTAAAGCCTCATAAATTGACATCATTGAACTGGTGTAGTCAGAGTCAGAATTCACATCCTGTGATGTCTAACTCTGCTCCAGGAAAACTACCATTAGCATACCTGCAGCATTGAAAGTCAGACACTAAGGGCCGGCAAGATAGCTCAGTGGACTAAGGGCCTGCTTATGCAAGCACAGGGACCAGGAGTTGGATCTCACAGACCACATGCCATGCCAGTCCCACCCCAGACACACTGAGCCTGTACAGTAGTCAGGGCATGGTGGCACATGCCTGTAATCTCAGTGCTGGGAAGGCTGAAAATAGGAGGATCACTATGAGTCTGATCTGCGTAGTGAGACCCTGTATCAAATGCGTAAAAAATTTAAAAATCTAAAAAAGAAAGTCAAGCACTTAGGTGGTCTAGAAACAGCGCTAAGTTTTATTCTTAGATAATGGCTGAAGATATTCTTGTTTTGGGACTGCAGTATAGATCTGATTTCTAAAAGATGAAAAAAAAATCTGAAAAAAAGACCTGAGAGTACATGCCCAATGGTAACCAATTTTGTGTCAGGTTAAAAGGAGTGGAAATATTAACTTTAGCATTTACTCAGAGATACATATTACTGAAAGAACTTTGTTAGACTAGGCTGGCACGATCATGACCAGGACTAGGTATAAACATAGACCATAAGAATAGTTTAG
>NW_004524974.1:340406-342124 GCF_000260255.1 Octodon degus | reverse complement strand
AAGCTATTCCCCTTCTAGATATCTTCCTGGAATATTGAAAATATCATACCACAGCAATACATGTGCACGCATGTTTATAACAGGAACATTTGCCATAGCTAAATCTTGGAAACACCGAAATGCCTATCAATAAGAATGAATAAAATTATGTGGCTGTTTTAAAAAATGGGGGTACTACTCATTCATAAAGAAGGCTAAATTTGACAGTTACAGTTAAATGGTGATAACTCAAAACCCTGCTCACAAATGAAATAAATTAGATTCACGTAAACATTGTATTGACTCCCTGGCATGAGAAGCTGAAAGAATGAATAGGACTCAAAGGTACATAGATATCGTGAAATGGGAAGAAATATTTCAAAATAAAGAGGGACAATGTTGAGGGAAAGGGGAAAGAGAGGAAGGGGAAAAACACAGGATAGTCATAATACTCTCTCTAAGTGAGTTATGGAGAAATCACTGTGCTGATAAAATTACAATTTTTTGCCTGTGTCTTATACTTTGAGTATCTACTTTGATAAAACATGTGCAGTGTATTATCTCTTGTTATTCTCATATTCTTTTCAAAATTCTGTTTTATTTTTTTCCAAAAAATAAAATTTTGCATCAATTTTAGTTGAATTATACATTGCACCAATGACGTTTGTGGAAATTTTTACTTTATAAATGCAAATTTAGGGTCTGAGCTAGTAGGACTGCATGTGCTCCAGCTGTTGCACACAGGCCTTGTCTCCTGTCTCCAACTAGCACAGCCCTTCCCAGTGCTCTGCCCAATAGACTCCTGCTTGGCATGCTTATGGCATTGGGGAGAGGGCCCTGAAAACGAGCATGGGGCTCACTATGGTTGATGGGATCCATATCTTCATCTCACTTTGGCTTTATGTGTCATTTCTGAAACACTAGTGGTACACCCTGGTTGGGTGGCCTCATAGTGGCCCTCCAGGTTCACTGGCTCAGATATATGTAGATGGGGTGCTTCCTTACAAACCTAGAAATATCTGCCACTACAATAGGGTGTACTGTGAGTCTCTTGGACTTAAAGGAAAAGCATGTAACCTAGAACTCATAGCTCCTTCTTCAGGGCAGTCTCTGATCTCCATGATGACTGTTATGGTTGCTCTAGTTTCAGTTAGCAGCTCAATTCTCCCTGAGCCCATTAAAACAGAAGAGCACTACCCACACTTTTCCCCAGAATAATCAGCACAGCATTTTGTCAATAAGAAGTCAACAGAAGCTCAAGTTCAATGAAGTATCATTGGTTCTAGACATTTAGGCACTTACTGATATGATACATCTGCAGTCAGATAGAGTCTAATAATAATGGTTATACTTGATCTTCAGCAGAGGAGCTAATTCTGTATTTGGTGCAGGAACCAGTAAGATATTTTAACCTTGGCCTCATTATATGTGTCAATATTGAATAATAATCCCAGTTTTACCCTACACTTCACTATAAGAGAAATCTCAGGGGACACAGTAGGATTACTATGAGTTTCAGGTTAGCATGGCTACATAGTTTCTTCAAATCCAGACTCAAAAACATAGGGAGACCCTGTCTAAACAATAAAATAATGAGTGAATTTGATGAATGCTTGGAGCCACAATTTTTGATTATCTTTTACTGAAAAAAAACTGAACCTCTCACATTCTAGGAACATGGGATAAACACCAACTTTGGAGAAATGTTGTTTTCTCAGCTGGAAACAACTCATTCATCA
>NW_004524974.1:338340-339767 GCF_000260255.1 Octodon degus | reverse complement strand
TGTATCCTCTTGGGCCAACACCTGTTGCCTCTTTCTCAAACACCAACACACTTTTCACAGTGCTCATTCTTGTGTATGTATAAAAGCATCATAGAAGAAACCATTTCCAAACATATTGTGTTTTCCTTGGCACTGTATAGAAGATATACCAATTTCTTTATCATAAAAGTACATTTTAAGGATGTTTTTGTGCAAGAATTATAAAATCATTATAATTCTAAAAATACATAACCATCGCGGTCCTCTTCTTTTTTCCCCCATTATTTATAAATTCATTAAAATTATAGAAGAAGGATCAATATATAGTAAGAAGATAAGAAAATGTTGTCAATTTGTAATATTATTTCTCAAAATTATTCTTTCCCCTCCATTTTTGTGTGGGCTTACTTTTTAATCCCTGAGATGAGGCCTTTCATTGCAACTGACTTTGACTTCACAAATTCTTAACACCCAGAGAGGTTGGAGGAAGTGATTCATGATTTTTCTTTCATTGTTCCTTTCTACATGACTAACCACTGAAGAACGTATGTATTTGAGATTTTATTCTACTCCAATAAAAGCTTCTTACTAGCAGTCAAAGTGAATATTATTGTTTACTATATAAAATCTTGATTATGCTTAGTGACTTCTTAGAAAACATTTGTAAATATTCTGCGTTTTTATATATCTTTTCAATGTATTCAAAAAAAGAGAATTGTAGACCCAGTAATAGCCCAGGTCCAGTGAGTGTGCGGAGAGCTTCCTGCTATCCTGCGCCGGCGAGAACAGACCCAGCCCATGCGCACAGTGGACTGGACCATCTCCCAGCCGCTTGGGCCGCCCCCCACCACTCAGCAGTGACTCCCCCACCCGGCCCGCCGAGTAGGAATTTTTGCTCCGTCCCGGAGGCCCCAGAACCAGTCCTAGCCCAGGTTCCCTGAGTGTGTGCAGAGAGCTTCCTCTTCCTTCTATTTCACCTTGCCCACTCCAGGCACAGATCAGGTCTGGCATACAGGCTTGAGGTGTAATCCTGAAGCTGCAATCCCTGCAGGGGAGAGTGTAGAGAATAGATCCAACCAGCTAGTCCACGAGCAGAACATCTCGCCCATAGGGCACAAGAGGTTCACCCTTAAGGTCAGCAGCAGGAAGGATTGAGCACAGCAGCCAGACCCAAGTCACACGCAGGTGGATAAGTCCAAACTTTGTAGAGCTTCACCTGAACTTCAGTACGTGCGAAGGACATAACTACAGCAAAGATCTACAACAAAGGTCAGAAGACAGTGCTACATAAAATGACGAGAAGGAACAAAACGCAACCTCAGAACCCAAGCCCACCCGTAACAAGTACAGAGGACATTAACACAGAAAAAATTGGAAATCACACAGCTGAAAGCAATGAATCAGCAGCTTCTGAAATAAAGAAACAGCTGCAGAAAGATATAGAAGAC
>NW_004524974.1:336515-337429 GCF_000260255.1 Octodon degus | reverse complement strand
CCTGCAAAACTCTCTTTCAAGTTTAATGGAGAAGTGAAATACTTCCATGACAAAGAACAGCTAAATAAATTCACGATGACAAAGCCAATCTTACACAGGCTACTGAAAGATGTTCTAGAGAGACCAAAACGATCATAACTCCATCAATGGGATAAGAAGCAACCAACTAAATAGGGTAAGCAATTAAACACAGGAGAAAAAGGAGTAAACGATAACAAGTAAATAAGATGGCAACCGTTAGTCAATACATCTCAATTCTAACCATTGATGTAAATGGACTCAGTTCCTTAATTAAGAGATATAGACTGGCACAGTGGATTAGGAAACAAAATCCAAATATATGATCTATACAAGAAATACATTTAACTCATAAAGACATTCATAGGCTGAAAGTCAAAGGATGGAACAAAATACTACATACCCAGGCACCTCAGAAAAAAGCAGGGGTAATAATTCTATTCACAGACAGTCTCAACTTCAAACCAACAATAATCAAGCAAAATAAAGAAGACCACTATATACTTGTTAGGGGAAAAATTCAATAGGAAGAGGTAACAGTCATAAATATGTATGCATCAAACACGGGAGCACCCAACTTTATAAAGCAAATCTTAATGGACATGAAATATCTAATATCCAATACCACAATTTTAACGGGAGACCGTAACACACCCTTATCTCCAAAAGATAGGTCAACCGGACAAAAACTTAGCAAAGGAATAACAGAAATGTACCAGACTTTGAAAAAAAAGGACTTGGTGGACATACACAGAGTGTTCCACCCAAACACAGCTGAATACACATTTTTCTCAGCTGCACATGGGCCATTTTCTAAAATAGACCACATACTGGTCCATAGGTCATGCTTAAGTATATGCAAGAAAACAGAAATTATCCCATGCACATTATCTGAC
>NW_004524974.1:332929-334646 GCF_000260255.1 Octodon degus | reverse complement strand
CTATGAATGTCCGTTTTGTATCTGTGTATTCAAAGTGGTTAGGATAGATATATAGTTGCATTCTCTTAATGAATAGAATGATTTTTTCTAATGGTGTTTGTAAAGAGGATCACAAGACCAGTTCTTGTACAGCAATTAACCACTAAGAAGGGTATATGCAGTGTATTATTTGTTCAAACTGTACTTCCAATTTGATTTGAAACTGTCTCATTTCTATCTGTTTATCAATAAAACATTGAAGAAATAAATAAATAAATACATTGGCAAAAAATATCCAGAATTGTATAAACCTTCTCAAGAGATATTGCTGGATGCACCTGAGGGAGCTAACCTCCCTTGGTTGATCTGTGGCTGAGTTTCAATAACAGAATTCATCAAAATCCACAGCAACAACCCAGAGTGAATAGGACCCACATTGCACAAGCACAATGCAGTACAAAGATGAGAAAGCTGAGCCTGAGCACAGACATGTGGGTAACGATGCCCTAAGAAACTCGTCATTCTCCCAGCTGCCATCTACACCAATCTTTGGTAGCCTCTGTGCTGAGCTAGCCTGCTGAGGTAACCAGATCTGTTCAGATTAGTTTCTGTCCTTGGTAGAGTAGGATTGTCAACAAATAGGATCATGGACAATGGAGCATGTAAAGGAAATAAAACTCTAGCATTTACATTGAAAGATGGCCTCTTTGATCACAAAACATCTTCCAAATGCACTGTGTAATAGTATTGATTTCAGAGGTATCCAAAAATCTCAAGGAAGTGGCCAGGGAAATGACTCAGTAGAATAAGTGTTTGCCTGGCAAGCACAAGGGCCTGAGTTCAATCCCTGGTTCCACAAAAAAAAAAAAAAAAAAAAAAAAAAAAAAAAAAAAAAAAAAAAAAAAACAAGAAAATCCCATTCACTATTAAAAGTTTCCATTAGCCTACTAAATACAGGATTAATTTTGTATACAATGATTGCAGAGCATACTTTTTTCTAAAATACAGTATTAAGTGAGCCATCTGCTTTGCACTACCAAATTCCTTTTGTCCACCATCAATTATTCCTTGTACATACTACTCTGCTTATGTCAAGTTCACCTAATCTGGGATCTATTTTTTTCATACTCTATGAATGACAACCATCCATCCCAGGTTTTTAGATACATAGAGGCACTCAACTTTACGTGAGGTCACAGGAAGTGAGTGTCTTTTTGTTCTTTCATGAATGAGACCATCATTTAGTTTCCATGTTCACTGCATTTTCTGCAGAATTTATTAGATTCTGCTAAAGGCAGAAAATGTTCTTGCACCAGAAGACAGTTAACCATGATCATGCTTGATGATCATTCTTTTTGCTTCACACTCTGAGCAGGAACTTCACCTTGTTGCAGATTTACTATAGTTACACTTTCTTCAAGCTTTTCAGGACATAAGTATGCAACATCTCTCAATTTTTTTTATAACGTCAATGTTTTTCTGAGAATGGAAACTACACTGTTGGAAAGTCTCCAGAGTGTTCCCAGATTAATTTATTTCTAAAACTTGAGGAGTTAGGAAGCATGGAAGTCTACAGCTCTCCCTTCATTCACCATCATCTTTCTGTTATGAGGTTGGTTGAGCCCATCAGTGTCTGCAATTGATGATCTCAACTCTAGACAGCCCTTAATCAATGTGGAGCAAACATGCTGAGCTCCTTTCAGTAAGGACTGGTGTAAATTTCCCTACACCTCCCTTG
>NW_004524974.1:330854-331696 GCF_000260255.1 Octodon degus | reverse complement strand
CAGATGGCCTCCATAAGCCAGCCAAGGCCTATGACATTCCTTCCAGGTGTGAGCACTGGAGAAAAAGGTCACTGTCCTCAGGGACTCCACTGCTGGATCACCTTGTCCTGAAGAACATGGTCTCTGAAATTTGGGCCTACATTCTCTGCCAACAGGGGTCCTCAGGTAAGAGTACAGACTACATGATTTTGAAATGGGATATGTTAATCATGTCATGACTTTTGTTTCTTCACTGAAACCTCACTGATACTTAAACTCCCACACCTTTTTAACAAAGTATAAAAAATGAAGCTATTATTAGGAAACATGTGAGAATGTTGGCCACATGCAAACTTTGCTCAGCCGAAAGCAGAGAAGAGCACAAGTGGCTAGTTATGAAGCACAAGCCCCACTTTCAGTGAACTCCGTCTGTCAATTAGAGCAGAACTACTAAACATGAAGATAGTTGTGTTCTTTGTTGTTGTTCTTCTTATTGTTGTTTTACCATACAAGGCAATGAACTCAGAACCTTGTGATTGCCAGGCAGGCACATATGCCACAAAGCTATCTCCCTGAGCCCAAGTAGGGGATATCAACTCTCCATATCTTCTTTATTCCTTCTGAGCTGTTAGTCACTTTGTGGGCATTTGCAAATCTACTCCAGAACGCATTTCTCTTTCATTCAACCCTGCTCAGCTCAGGTGATTCTGTAAGGGTTTGAAGCAGAAAGACATTCTGTGGCTTCTGAATTTTCTGAATGCAAAATTGTTACCTTCACCTCTTCAGTCTCCACCTTTCCCACCATGGTCTTGTCCATTCTGGACCACACTAGCAATGCAGATCTGCTGACATCCTTTTTCTCT
>NW_004524974.1:327962-329271 GCF_000260255.1 Octodon degus | reverse complement strand
TAACTGGCAAAGGACTGTCAGTTGAGGAGGCTTAGCTGAGAATCTAAAACTCCACAGAGCTGAAACTTGTAGGATGCCCCCATGTTTATATCTCTTAATTCTAGAAACCCAACCTGGTTCTCATGGTAAAATCTGAAACTTGGGGGCCGGCGAGGTGGCTCAGTGGAATAAGTGCTTCCCAGGCAAGCACAAGGGCCTGAGTTCAATCCCCGGTTCTGGAAAAAAAAATCTGAACCTTTCCTAGAGGCCTGACACTACCAACTCCAGAACCTCCCTTAAGCTCAGTGTGGAATACAAGATACAATTAGTTGGGGGCTTTGAAGCTGGAAATTAGTCATACATGTGAGAGCAGGAAGTATACATGCGCTAAAGCAGTCAAGCTACCTCAGTCACGAGGAAAGCATCTTGCCTGGACAACTTCAGCCATCAGTCCCTAGGCAGCCTCACATCTCCTGATGCTAAATTTACAAACGCATTAAAACAGCGAGGCTACTGCATTTGTGAACTCTTTTGGCAACCAAGCAAAGAAGTCTCCACCCGGAATCAGATCTTGTCTCTTGTCTATTTTTTCATTTTCCTGCCACCATTTCTCCCTGAGCACACAGAAAGACCAATGAGTCCCAGACTTTTGGTGCCTGACCAGGGCCCCTGGTAAGTGGTAAGAGCTGGCAGCAAGAACACTCCAGAAAAGGGTTGAGAAGTGAATTGGTTAGAGCCAATATTAAGTGCAAGGGTGCATTGGTACTGCAACCAAGGGATGTAAAGCTGGGGAATGGAGGCTCACTAGGACCAGAAATGGGTCTGCTAGTGCCAGAGAGATAAATGAGGCTAAAGAGAAAAACAGACTTAACTGAAGCCAAAGAGGAAAATGCCATATAAAACTACAGAGTTTCAAGAACGAGATATTGGTAGATGCATACAGATTTATACAATAATGTTACATCTTTTTGGGTTCTGTATTTACTTTGCTAGCTAACACCACCACAAAGGACTTATTAAGAACTACTCCTTTAAAATAAAATCCCAAGTGGGAGAAGGAGGGTGGAGGAAAGAGACCACTGATAGAATTTGAACCCTCTAGCTTTGCTCAATCAGGAAAAAATGTAGAAATTCTTTTAAAATGTAAGAGACTGGTTCTGAGAGGCACAGGGACACCTGCCAGGTGAAGGGCATAAAACCAATTCAAGGAGAGATCTGCCCTCAGGTCCTGGGTAAACCCAGCTGGGATTCCACAGCCACTTGCAACCCTGAACCCAGTCCAGCTGCAGCTGTTGGCACATGCCAGCCACTACAGTACCATGTATGTTGG
>NW_004524974.1:323581-324642 GCF_000260255.1 Octodon degus | reverse complement strand
TATCAATAAAACTTTGAAAAAAAAAAAAAGAAACCAACAGCCAACATTATACTTAATGGAAAATATTGAAAGCATTCACTTTAAAATCACGAATAAGACAATGATATCTGTATCTCTGCTCCTATTAATATAGACATATAATCATTAAGCAGAACAATTAGCCAAAGGAAAAAAAGAAAAGGAACAAGTATTGGAAAAATAGAAGTGAAATTATCATCATACGCAGATGATATGATACCCCAAATAAATCCTCCAAAAACTTCACCTAATTTTTGTAGATTTATTCTCCAATTTTAGTAATATAGAAAGATACAAAGTCAAAACCTAAAAATCAGTAGCACATTTCAAGACAAGCAATTAACTCATTGAGAGACAAATTGGGGAAATTACCTTTCATACTTACATCTAAGAAAGAAAGAAAGAAAGAAAGAAAGAAAGAAAGAAAGAAAGAAAGAAAGAAAGAAAGAAAGAAAGAAAGAGAAAAATAGACGGACTCAGAATTCAGTCTCACAAAGGACATAAAATTTTTATACAGTGAAAAAAATCACACTATTCTGAGAAAAGAGATTGAAGACGATTTCAGAACATGAAAAGATAGTCCATGCTCATGATCAGAAAGAAACAACATTGTAAAAATGGCCATATTCCCAAGATTATTAGACAAAGTCAATGCAATGCTGCTTAAAATACCATTAGTATACATCAGGGAGCTAGTGAAGTCTTTCCTCACATTCATCTAGAACCAGAAGAGACCAAGGATATCAAATGAAATCATGAGAAACAAAGGAAAGGCAGAAGGTATCCCAATCCATGACCTGAAATTATACTGTAAAGCTACTGTAATAAAATCTGCATTGTACTGGCACAGAGACATATGTGAGGATCAATAAAACAGATTAGAATGTGCAGACAAAATTTCAAACACACTCTACCACCTTATCTTTCACAATACTACAGTCAAAAAGGATCAAGGATGTAAATATGAAAACAGAAACACTAAATTTTCTGAAAGAAATTGTAGAAATCTTAAAGACATAGAGGTAGGTAGAGAGTGTGTGAAC
>NW_004524974.1:322007-323257 GCF_000260255.1 Octodon degus | reverse complement strand
CTCTCCACTATTGGTTGGACCCCTCTCCACTATTGATTGGAATGCAGACTGGTAGAACCACTATGGAAATCAGTATTTAGATTCCTTAAAAGCCAAGATTAGGGATCCCATTCAAGGCAGATATTCCCATCCTGTGTATTTTTCCACAATAACTGAAAAACATCACACCACATCCATGTATGTGCACACATGTTTATACCACCATAATTTTTCAGATATAAATCCTGGAAATATCACAGACGCCCATCAACTGACAAATGGATAAAGAAGATGTGATAATTTCCATGATGGAGTATTATTAAGCTACAAAACACGATATATTTGAAGATTAGTCAGTAAATGGATGCAAAGAGTGACCATACTCTTACCTGAAATAAGTCAGAGCTGCAAATACAAACATTGCATTGTCTCCTTAGTGCAAGAACTTGAAAGAGAAAATGGCATTGGAAGAGTAAAATAGATACTGGGAAAAGAGAAGGAACTTTCTCAAAGGAAATCAGTTACACAGTTGAGGAGGACAGGACAGGGAGTGGAAGAAAGAGATATACTATGTGTTAAGCCAGAATATTTTGGACAACTGTACTATGGATTTCTGCTGGCCTACGGAAAAGCACAGGTAATGCTTAAATTGTTTTGTCTCCTTTTTTCAATTGCTTGCTCTTTTTCTGTTTTTAATTTCTTACATATTTGTTTTCATTTTTCTTCTCTGAATCTTGCATGCATATATCTTGTAGGTAGTTGGAGAACTAGTTGGAAGACAATGCTAGCATTAAAACAAATAATGTGAAATTCATTTTATTTTGTTGTGTGAAATTCTATCTCACTTGTAATTTCTTGATTCAATACTAATTTAGATTCTTTTGATATTATTTTGTACTTTAAAAAATTCTCATGTTGTCTTCTCCTAAGCAGATCTAGTGATTACCACAGAAAAGTTGCTAACTATGGCATTGTCATATTTAGGATACCTTATTCAACACAGATTTGTTGTTCTCCAAACTGTTCAGATCCAGGTGAAACATCTTAAAAGCCTAATTATTTTTCAGACACTGCTTGGTAAAATTAGTTCTGTTCCCCTCTTAAGCTAACTACTCATGACATAAGTACTCTTTGACATTCTTAAGTAAGACTCCTCCTCCTCCTCCTCTTCCTCCTTTTCTTCTTCTTCTTCTTCTTCTTCTTCTTCTTCTTCTTCTTCTTCTTCTTCTTCTTCTTCTTCTTCTTCTTCTTCTTCTTCTTCTTCTTCTTCT
>NW_004524974.1:320345-321458 GCF_000260255.1 Octodon degus | reverse complement strand
CAACTTGCTTTTCTTATATCCTTTGTTTTCCTTTCAAAAACAAGTTCAGTCTCCATAGCAGGGTGCACCTCTGTCTTTGTAGATACGTCAATGTCAGATTGGGGAAATTATATAACAGCCTTGTCTTCTACAATAGAGGACATGGATTTCTCTTCTGCATAAAAGACTAAATGACCAGAATTCATTTTGGCCTTGCAAGGTCATTCACCTCCTCTAATTAACCTCTTTTCAGAAATTGCTAATGTCTTTGGTATAATCTGCTACATAAAAACTGCCTCTATACACACTGATCTAGAAGATCTTTTAAATTTACTTCCAACTTTCCAAGATGACGTACAGTTACTTCCTTTTCCCTGTTTTACTAGTCATATATGTTCTCATTCTCAATTGTGAGAAACCCCCACTGAAGGGAATGCTACAATACATAGATTACAGGGTTCTGGGACTGTTATTCCCTCAGATATTATTCAACTAGATTCTGTGTCTCATGATAACTTTTAGCAAAATGACTAAGTCTTAGACACAGTCTAAGCCCAAGCCCAAGCCTGGCGGGTGTGTGGGAGAGCTTCCCCACTCCTGTGTGCCCAATTGGACCCCTCCAAACCCAGCCCAGGACCTGCATACGGGCCTGGTGTAAAACTCTGCAGCTGAAGTCCCTGTAGAGAGGCTAGGGTCCAGAACCACCAAGCTAATCCAGGACCAGAACATCTTGCCAGAGGGGCACAGTGGGTTCACTTACATGCGCTGTGGCAGAAAGAAGCAAAGACTATCAACCAGACCCAAGAAAGGCACAATTAGATGAATTCAAACTTTATAGATCTACACCCAGAAAGCTGAGACACTTTGCTAGAACCAGATCTATAAGAGCATCCTTTCTTTTTCTCTCTTAACTAAGATACAAGGCAAAAGGTAAATTGGGTGAACTTGTCTGCCTGGAAATCATCAGGCACATCAACACAAGATGAACAGACATAACTTAGGAGTACTAAGTTAAATAAAATTTCCCAATTTCGTATCGGCTTGACTATTCAGACATAATGCTGGCTCTTACTGTCTAAAATACAAAGCCACTAGTTAGAAAAGTTTCTCAACAGTTAATATCATTACCCAATA
>NW_004524974.1:318267-320112 GCF_000260255.1 Octodon degus | reverse complement strand
AGAGAAGGAGAAAAATGCAATCACATGCCTGTGAGCCCACCCAGAACAAATGCAGAAGACACTAGCACTGAAGAAAATGGGAATCACATAGCTCAAATGTCTGAAGTGATAGCATCTGAAGTAAAGAAACAACTTCAGAAAGGTATAGAGGAACTCAGATCAGAAATAACTTCTGAAATAAAAAAAGAAATCTGTGAATTAATAGTGTCTGAAGTAAAGAATAAACTGCAGAAATATAAAGGAAATTAGATCAAAAATTATCTCTGAGGTAAAAAAGAAAGTATAACTATAATGAATGAAGTAACTGCCTCCAAAGAAGACACTGAACAAAAATTAGATGGGAATAGAAAAATGATGGAATACTTGAATGAGCAATATAGGAAAGACATAGAATGCATAAGTCCCTGTCAAAGAGATATAAAGGAACTTAACATCTCAATCAAAAGCTTACAAAACCATTTGAGTAAAAGTGAAGATAGAGTTTCAGATCTTGAAGATGCCATAGCAACTAGTGAGAAGGTAAGAAAAGATCTCTTAAAAACAACTAGAATACAGGAAAAAATTCATCATCTGCATGATGATGCAAAGATGAACAATGTGAGACAAATAGGCATCAATGAGAAATAAGGAGTCAATACAAATGATAGAAGAAGAGTATGGGCAAAAGTAATAGCAAAAATCTTCCCAAATATGGGGAAACAATCTGACATTCAGGTAACTGAAGCATACAGAATGCCAAATAACTTCAACCCAATTAAAAACACAGCAAGACATATAAGAATCAGATCCCAGAAATCCAACACAAGAACAAAATACTAAAAGCCACTACAGAAAAGAAACAGATCACATTTAAAGGAAAACTCATCAGAATAATGGCTGGCTTCTCTTCACAAAATATGAAGGCAAGAAGAGCATGGAGCAGAGTACTTCAAGTCCTCTATGAAAACAAATTCCATCCCAGACTAGCATACCCTGTAAAAATGTCTTTCAAGTTTGATGGAGAACTTTAATACTTCCTTGACAAAGAATAACTAAAGAATTTTATGATGACAAAGCCAAGCCTACACAGACCACTAAAAGATACGCTAGAGAGGGAACAAAATTACCAGAACTCCACGAAGGAAATGGAAAGAAAGGAACATACAGGGCAAACAATTACCACAGGAGATAAAGGGGGTAAACAATAGCAGGTAAATAAAATGTCAATCATAGGCCAATACATCTCAATATAAGCATCAATATAAATGGACTCAATTCACCAATTAAAATAAATAGACTGACACAGTAGATTAGGTGGAAAATCCAACAATACGCTGTGTAGAAAAATGTACATAACTCATAAATTTAAAGACTGAATGTCAAAGGGTAGTAAATAATACTACACACTCCAGCACTGCAGGAAAAAGCAGGGGTAGCAATCCTGATTGCAGACAGTCTTAACTTCAAATCAAGACTAATCAAATGAAATAAAGAAGGCCACTATATATACTGGTTAGGGAAAAATTCAAGAGGAAGTGGCAACACTCATAAATATGTACACACCAAACATGGGAGCACTCAACTATGTAAGACAACTCTGGACATGAAAAATATAATATCCAATGCCATAATATTAGCAGGAGAACTTAACACCCCCTTATTCCAAAATGATGGGTCAACCAGAAAAACACTTAGGAAAGAAGTAGCAGAACTGAGCCAGAGCTGGGAACAAATGGACTTAGTGGATATAAACAGAATGTTCCAACCAAGCACAGTTGAATAAACATTTCTTTGAGCTGCACATCGGTCATTTTCTAAAACAGACCATATACTAGTCCATAGGTCATGCTGACATATATGCAAGAA
>NW_004524974.1:316237-317715 GCF_000260255.1 Octodon degus | reverse complement strand
AAACACCCTAATGCTTCATCTCAAACATCTATAAAAGAAGGAGCAAATTAAACACAAAGCCTAAAGATGGAAAGAAATCATTAAGACTAGAACAGAAATTAATTAAATGGAGACAAAGAAAGCAATTCAAAGAATTAATGAAGTAAAAAGCTGGTTCTTTGAAAGAATAAAAAAAATGATAAGCCCCTAGGGAACCTAAACAAACAGAAGAAAGAAAAACTCAAATACAAGCAATAAGGAATGAAAAGGGTATGATTACCACAGACTCAGTGAAATTCAGAAGATCATCAGTAGTTACTTTGCAAATATTAAATCTCACACAATACAAAACACAGAAGAAATAGACAGATATCTAGAAAGGTGCAAATTCCCAAAACTGAATCAAGATATAACCATTTTCAATAGCCTAATAACAGCCAATGAAATACAAGATGTAATAAAAAACCTACCAACATAGAAAAGTCCAGGTCACGATGGATTCACAGGTGAGTTCTACAAGAAATTTACAGAAGATATAGTCTCTATACTCCTCAAACTCTTCAATGACATTGAAAAGGAAGAAATCCTCCAAAAAAACATTCCTCATGGCAAGAACTATAATGATAGCAAAACCATGGAAGGAGACAACTAAAAAAGACAATTACAGCCCAATCTCCCTCATGAACATAGATGCAAAACTCCTCAGTAAAATTCTAGCGAATAAGATACAGCAAATAATCAAGATTATACATCATGACCAGGTAGGATTCATCCCAGGGATACAATGATGATTCAATATATGTGAATCTAAAATGTGATGCACCATATCAATAGAGCCAAATCCAAAAACCACATGATCATCTCAGTAGAGGCACAAAAGTCTTTTGACAAATTTCACCACTCATTCAGGTTCAAAGCCCTGTAACATTGGAATAGATGGCCTCCAATCAGTCTGATAAAAGCCATCTATGACAACCCAATGGCTAACATAATTCTAAATGCAGAAAAACTAAACTTTTGTACTCTCAAATCATGTACAAGACAAGAATGTCCTCTATTACCACTCCTATTCAATATAGTTCTGAAATCATTAGCTAGAGCCATTAGAAAAGAGAGCGAAATAAAAATAATGAGAAAAGGTTAAGAAGCTAAAATATAATTATTTGCAGATGAGAAGATACTCTAGTTGGAAGACCCAAAAAAACTCCATGAAGAAGTTACTAGAATTAATACACAAATTCAAAAGTCAATAGCATTGCTCTACACAGATAACAAACACACTGAAAGAGGAATTAGAGAAACAATTGCTCTTACACTAGTACTGCAAAAAATGAAATACTAAGTAATTAACTAAAGAAGTCAAAGATCTATTCAATGAAAATTACAGTACTCTGAAAAAAGAGATCGCAGAAGACTTCAAGAAATGGAAAGTTATACCCTGCTCATGGATAGGAAGAACCAACATTGTGAAGATGGCCATATTCCCAAAATTGTTGTAC
>NW_004524974.1:313848-314917 GCF_000260255.1 Octodon degus | reverse complement strand
ATAAGTGGATGTCACTTGACAATATATTCATAAGTGAAATAAACCAGACCGACATGTGTAAATATTATGTAGTCTCCCTAGTATGAGAATTCAAAAAAGAAGAAATAAAAATAGAAAGTCCTAACACAATTAAATGCAAAGTGAGAACTTAAGAATTAAATAGTGAAGAGAGGGAAAGGAGAAAAGCTAGGAAACATGACAGTGGCAAAACCATACATTTGTATGCACAAGACGATTAAGGCAATGATCCTGAGAAACTTCAGCAGCTTTTTGAAACTAGCAGGTAATTGGTAGGATTCTCACTCTGACTAACTATGTATTCTGATATCGGTGAACTAAACAACTGCACTGAAGATAGCAATGTGTAATACTAGGGCAGTGCGTGGAATGTCAGTCATTCTGGTCTTCTAAATATATACTGCCTCTAATGACATAGCAATTATTGCTATACTGCCTCACAAGTAAATGTTTTTTTTTTGTAAAAAGGCATAATAAATGAAGACAAGGGATAAGAAAAACAGTCATAGGACTGTCCTACTACAGCACTATATATGGTTAGGTTTCTAAATTTCTGTGAAAAAACATGTAATTGCTTATTTCCATTTTTAATTTTTTTTTACTTTTATAGTTTCTTCACATTCTGTAAGGACTTAAAGTTTGACACATCAATGCTGGATAGAAAATACCTGTTCCATGTTACGTCTAAGATGTTTGATATTCAGACAGACAGTGATATTAAGCTCAACTGCTTATGCTATAGCATAATAATATCATTAAGCTTTTCTTCTGGAGTGTTAAGAACCTAAGATGGTAAACCAAAAATTCAAGAAAAAGAAGGATTGCAAGGATAGCCAACCTCTTGGATCTAATCCTTCAAGTTCAGTGAGGACTCAGGACATAAGAGAACTTCCACTGTAACATCATGTAACTCAGTTGGGTCCCAAATTTTCTGATCAAGGAGATTATGGAGCCACAGTGGAAAGTGATCGACTACATATAGTGCACCTAAGGAGAGTCACCTAGAGAAAAAACATTATCTTAGGTTTTCCCAGAGAGCAAATTTGTCAAG
>NW_004524974.1:302980-313014 GCF_000260255.1 Octodon degus | reverse complement strand
CAACTAAGGTTTGGAGAACAAAAATTGGATAAATAAATGGACTAAGAGGATAGCTAAAATTTTGGCTCTAGTCTTTTGCAGTCACTGACAACTCAGCACATAAGTAAACTTCTGCTGTGACATTCTATAACTCAGTTGAATCCTTGAATTCCTGATCAAGGAGATCAAGGGAACACCGAGGAAAGTTATCCACAATGTTTAGTGTGCCTAAGTAGAGTCACTGTAGAAAAGTTATCTCTCAAGCTTTCACAGAGAGCAAATCATTCAATCAGTGGCCATGACATATTCAGGTGGCTCATATTGACAGACAAGATAAGAGGTACTATATATGATTCCAAGCAAAATCCTGAGATTTAACAGACCTCGTTACAGAGTACAGGTTAATATTTCTATTTATACATGTCTCACGTTAACTTTGCCTTAACCATCTCATGTGTAAACACAAGATGTAAAGCATAATGCCATATTAATATGCTAAATTACAAACAGTTCAGATCACTAACAATTTCTCACTTTTCCAGCTCACAACTGTGATAGACCGCTGTACTGTATAGGGTCAAATTGCTGAATACAAGTATCAAATATTTTTGACCGGTATCAAAAATAGAAATGTCTTCCAAATAGTTCTCCAACTGCTATGGAATACCCATCATTCATACAACAAATCAAATATGGTGCATATTTTGCAACAACTGAAGCTGGAAACTGATCATGTATGAGATATCAGGATAAAACCTCATTGCCTAAAACAGTCAAGCTACCTTCTTAAGAAAAAATGTCTTGCCTATACATTATGGACTATTGTTTCTAGTCAACATTATATATTGTGATTTTGTGAAGATATAAATAAGCACCCCTACTGTTGTTGTTCTGGGGTCTCACCAACCAGCCAGATGGGCTACCGCCTGACTCAGTTCATGTCTTCTTGTTTGTATTTATTCAATCCTACTACATGTTCTTCCCAAGGGACAATGAATCACACCTAAAAGCCAATGGATCCCTACAAGTAAGGACCTAATCATGACAGTCCCTTTTTTAAAATCATTTTTAGTTCATCCTTTCAAAAATCTGTTCAAGATCTTGAAGTCCACATGAAGACTCTGAGAAGTGATCAGAAGACATTTCCTTGGATCCTGTGACACCTCATTTCCCAGTTTTAACAAATGGTATTATACTGCTTGAAATTTAATCATTGAACATTCATAGTGGTAGTAAATTTTTCAAAGTTGGTTATGTTATTTCAATTTTCTTCCTAGGTTCTGAGTTTAGAGAAAAAAATCAGGTTATCTTCATAACAAGATACATTTTCATTATATATATTTTTGTCTTGAGGTTTATACAGCAGAATATTTCTGGAGTATCCCACAGAGTATCCTGAAACAGTGAGTACTGTCAAACTAGACTACAACAGAGAGACAGCACCTCACCCAGAAATGTGTCCCTGATTCCCTATGTGATGTGATTGTGCCTAAGAGCAAGTCCCCTGGGAAGTCACCTGTACACACAGTAAGTACTGGAGACTAAACTGAGGAATCATACACTAATTTACATCATCAGTCTTTTTTATTTCATTTGAGACAGGGTCTTGATAAGCTATCCAGGCTGGGTTTGAGTACCACAGTGGTAGGATGACAGGTTTGGACTGCTAATCCTGGCTTCATTTATGTTTCTTAAAATAAAAATACACTCTAAATCACCTGAGTCATAGAAGTACAAGGTAGGCTTTCTTTCTTTCTTTCTTTCTTTCTTTCTTTCTTTCTTTCTTTCTTTCTTTCTTTCTTTCTTTCTTTCCTTCTGTTTTTCTTTTTTTCTTTGGAGCAGACCCAAGATGACCTAGAATTCTAGAAATGTATTGAGCTTCAAAAAGTATTTGGAACAAACTTGTATTCATGCAGTCTTGCAAAAATATCATGAGCTATTTGCTTATCAGAGAACAACATATCATGTAATTTTTTGGAAGAAGGTAACATGAAATAAATACTGAAGAATGAGAATACTTCTTTACATGTTCTGAGATAACTGAACCTCTTCCATAGAATAAGAAAAAAACAAGTGGCTATTGGATTCATGAACTGTAGGTGGCAGTTCTTAGCTGAACACATTGAATAGTCCTCAGTATTCTTCTGCCATAATGTCTCCCTCTAATCCTCAGGCCACGATTTCTTCACTTACTTTTCACTGCTTGGCCTAAACATCCCCGCATCACTTCCTATGAGTTAAACAATCTCTTGTGTATCCTCATACTTTCATGTACTTGTATTTGTAGCTCTTGCTTTTTATCATTTCTGTCGCACCAGCCACAGTCCTTGCACTCAACTCTTGATCAACTTTGTTTCCATAATCAAAGCATAAGTGCACTGCAGAAGGTGATAAAGCATGAAAGTTGTGGGCAGGCAGTGTGACTTTGTCCTGGTCACATTATTTAACGTTTCTGAGCCAGATCCCAGCAACATGATGCAGCACTGCCAATCTCATCTCCTCACATCATCTGTGCTCCAGGGACTCTCCCAGGCATCAAGCTATAGAATACAGGCAGTGCACCACCTTATGTGGATACAGGAAGAGCTCCATGAGCCATAGTTAGGGGGGCAGTATGCAGAAAGCAGGTTATTAATTTTCTTGAGCCAGGTGCTTCCTCTACAGGACAGTGTATGGATAGAAAATGTGGCTGGGATTCAACCTACAGTTTTGTTCTGCCTCTTCTAAAGAACAAAGAGCCTTGGAGACACAGTGCACCCCACCCTGTGCCATCTCTTAGAGCAAGGGAAGAAAACTGAGACACTGCCCAAGGACAACTACTGTTTCTATTCTAAGACTAAATCTCAGGCTGAGGAAGGTCAAGCTGTATCTAGGAAGGTGAAGTTGCTTTCAGCTCCAAAGGCACTGAGAGATCGTCACCCAGCTTCATCCCGGCAAACACTGAGATGCCACCTTTCCAGCACCAGGTAACAGCAGGCTGGAAGGCAGCTAGTAGAGCTGTAAAAATACCCTGACAGAGCAGCCAGGAGGTGAGGAGATGCAAGGCAAAATTGAAAGCTGCAGTTCAGGGCAGCCCATCCACAGGACCTGGAGATGGGCCCAGGGGCCAGATTAGGCAGAGAATGATGGCAGGGAAGGCAGGGCTCTGCTTTTACAGCATGCTGAAGCCCTGAAATAAATTCAGATCAGAGGGACCCACGTAGCCTGTGAACTCCCTGAGAGAAAATCTAGGCAATGGTGGTCACAAGGGCCCCTAGAATGCACAATGTGCTCCTGTCCCTGCACCTCTGGTTCCCCATGCATCAAAAGAAAGGACTGGGCCCAGGCTGTCTCCAGACCTGGGAACGCCCTGGCCAAACCCTGTGACCTGGGCCCCAAATTGCTGGATTGCTGTACCATGGTCCAGCCTAGAGAATAGAGGAACCTGGAAGGGAAGGGGCGGCTGTCTCCCTGTATTGGGTAGGCTGCAGGGTGAAGTACGTGGGTTTTCGTGGTGTGGCCCTGGGCCTACCTTCAGACTGTTATGGTCACCTGACATGGTGGCATGAGGGAAAGGGAGCCACCGGTGACTGTGTGATGGTGGCGGCAACATCCCGTACCCAGCCAGTAACTGACCTCTCACCTGAGTTCTATGCTATGAGCCAATGGCTGGGCTTTGCTCAATTCCACAGCACACTAGGTCCGGACTGGAGGCAGGCAAGGAGGGGTCATTCAGCTTAGGCTCAGGTTGACTTGGCTCAGCTGGGCTCCACTATCGAGTGCCAACTTACTCTGAGGTCCACCAAGAGGCAGCACTGAAAAGCTGGGGTTTGAGGCCTGGGGCAAGAGTGGGCGGGGTGAGCATGCAGGTCGGAGTTCCTGTCTGATGGACATGATACGGTTTCTGATGGTCTGGGCAGGGTGGCTGAGGTCTTCCTGGGTGGGCAGACCCGAGTTTGGTAGATGGGGCCTGATGGATGGGCGGGGCCAGCACTGTGCATCTGGTGGAGTTCAAGTATGATGTGCAATGGAGCTGGGACTTTGCCTTGGCAGGTACCTTTTGAGGACCCACACACCACTTCTCTGGCAGTTCCACAGCTGCTGACCCCTTTGAATAGATGAATTGGGGGCTGAAAGACAGAGGCTGAACAACACAAAATTCCTTCAGTCAACAGTGAAACCCAAGGTCCTTCCTTTGACTTGGCTCCTCCCTTCCCCTCCCCTCAAGGGTCTGCCTGGAGCTGGATTTAGGGCCCCATCCCTCTGAGGCCTTAGATGCTGCAGCTGCCTCCAGGCTGAGCAGTGCTCCCAGTGAACCTGATTCCCAAAACGCTGTACCCTTTAGGAGGCATGGCTTTCCACTCACCTACCTGGGTGCTGGTCATATAGCACATCCTCTGCCCTGCACCCCATGCGCCCTTCCTGGCTCTCCTGGAGACTTAGAGGTGTTTACTCTCCCAGCAGGGAAACAGCAGAGAGGACAGGAGACACAGGGGCCCCATGACAGAATAGCTGCAGAGATCAGGCCACCCAGACTTGGGTGTCACCACACAAATGTCGCCCAAACATGCCAGAAAACTAAAGAGAGACCTAAGGTGAAGTACCAAATAAGAGCAAGACTCAAAGCCCTCTGTTCTGCTGGGTAGCGTGCTTTTGTTCTGCTGGGTAGGTGCTTTTGTTCTGCTCCTCAGAATTTCCATGTTGCAAGGTTCTTAAGGCACATGGGGACAAATGATTCCAATCACTTTCCCTGCAATGACCACCTCTTCTCAAGTTACCAACTTACATGCATTTGTAGAGTGCTGTGTCTTTACCAGAGGAATAAATGAAATTCCTTATGGATATTTGAAGGACTATTAACAACCACATAGCTGGCCTGGTGCTGCTGGCCTGTAATTCCAGCATTCTGGGAGGCTGAAGCAGGAGGATCTCAAATTCAAACCCAGTCAGTGCAATTTAGCAAACTACTGAGACCTTCTCTCAATGTGTAAAATAATGAAGGGCTGCACAGATAGCATCATGGGAAGGCCTAGGATTCAATATTCAGTAGTCCAATAAAAAGCAAATTGTGGAAAGCCATAAAATAGACTATTGAATGCAACAAAAAAATTGAAGAATATGCATAAGGTCATCAATTTGTGTATTGGTTATGGATACCTACAAGTTTGTTAAAATGCCAGAGGATGAGTGCATATTGAATTCATGACAGACCAAGACAAGAAAGGAAGTAGGGGCCTCTTAGGGATTGGTATAGAATGCTTATGGCCACTGATCCCCAGCACTGGAAAAAACAAAAAAGGGAAATGCAGAGAAGGGGAAGGGATCCTGAGCAACATCATGAAATTGTTTGTTTGGTTTACTTATAAATGAATGCAAGATGAATGACAAAATTTTGAAGTGAATTATAAATGGTGGCTGCATATAACTTCATGATTTTTTCTACATTCTTCCATAACATGTAGTAGGGCTGGTGGAGAGTGTTTAGGACTCTAAGCCATGGATCAGCAAACTCTTCTCTTTTTTAGAGACAGGGTTTCACAAGGAGTTTGAGGCAGTTCTTAAACTCATCATGTAGCCCAGGCAAGCCTTAACCCTACTGGGGTGCTCTCACCTCAGCCTCCTGAGTGTTGGACATGTGCCAACAAGCCTGGTTAACAAACATTTTCTTTAAAGGACCAAAGTGTAAATCTTTTAAATTTGTTTCTGAGACAGCATCCTGCTGTGCATTCCTGGCTGAATTTGAGTTCTCCATGTTCCCTGGCTGAACTCAAACTCACAAAGATCCTACTTCAGCCTCCTCCTGAGTGCTGCACCCAGCATCGTATGTAAATATTTGAGGAACTGTGGGCCACATTGTCTCCATGGCAATAACTTACTTGAGGCAGAGACCAGCTGTGACTATTGGACTAGTATAAAGGCAACATGCATAGAATTTATTGAGCCTAGGTACAGGTACAAGGGAAGTGAAAAGACCATCTGTAGGGAAAAAATAGAAGTGTGTCCTTTTTTAGGCAAGGAAAGAAGACAAAGACATTAGATAAAAGACAATAATATATATATATATATTGAAGGACTATTAACAAAACCACAGCTGGCCTCGTGCTACTGGCCTGTAATCCCAGCATTCTGGGAGGTTGAAGCAGGAGGATCTCAAATTCAAACCCAGTCAGTGCAATTTAGCAAACTACTGAGACCTTCTCTCAATGTGTAAAATAATGAAGGGCTGCACAGATAGCATCATGGGAAGGCCTAGGGTTCAATATTCAGTAGTCCATTAAAAAGCAAATTGTGGAAAGCCATAAAATAGACTGTTGAATGCAACAAAAATTTGAAGAATATGCATAAGGTCATCAATTTGTGTATTGGTTATGGATACCTACAAGTTTGTTAAAATGCCATATATATATATGATCAATGTTCTCTCTTTGTCTTGCCCCTCATTGGGCAAAGTCCTTGAAGTGTCTTGTGTAAAATCTGTGGTTTCTCCTGATGTTCCCAGATCACCTAAAACCTGCACAGTTCGGTGTCCTGTCTTATCTCCTTCAGGAAATCCTGTGCTTACTGATGACAGCCTTGGTGATGAGTTCCCTGTTGAAAACAGCACTTTTGCTCGCAGCAGGGTGGGGCTGGGAGGGTCAGGCTGGCTTCTACCCTTACACTGCTAACTCAGCAGCTGTAGGTGATATTTGAATGGGCATAATGGTCCTAATAAAAATTTATTTATGAATATGCAAGTCAGTCCCATACCTGCATATTATTCACACATCACAAAATATTACTTTTGTGTTTTTATTTCAATGATTTAAAAATGTAGAGTGGGCATTGTGGCACACACTTGTAATCTCACTTTATGGGAGCCTGAGGCTAGGGAATCAAACTGAGTTTAGGCCTGCTTGGATTACATACTGGGGTCAAGGTCAGCTTTGACTATGTCTGAAAATTTTTTTAAAAAATAACTAATTCAAAATTATATTCATCTGAACATCAGCTGTAGCAGTAGAATTTGAACTTATCAGAACTATAAAATATCTGGCACCCTCCCCAGACTTACTGAATGAGGAACTCCAGAGTAGGGCTGTACAATCAATGCCTTAGGTGACTCTGATGCTTGAGAATAGTAGAGCCTCACTGTGCTCTGGAACCTCAGGAAGCTATGGTAAGATTCCTCAGAAGAGAGGTATGGGGTGTGACCTGGGTTGCTGCCATTCTGCATGGAGGGGCAGAGACTTGAAAAAGAATGAGGCACTGAGTTGACCAGCCATCACACTGGTCAGGAGATCAGGTCTAGCCTTTTACACAGTTCCCTCCTTATCTCTCAGAGTAAGGGTCATGCCTTGGAAATTTGGGGTCTGATATTGTCTTAGGCATTGAAGCAAGGTGACCTGGATGCAGGACACAGAAACTGGACCCAGAGTAGGAAAAATAGGAGCTTTTAAGGCTGGTGGGTCTGCAAGGGCCTCTATCATCCTAAGAACACAAAACAGGGCTTTGTTTTCATATTTGTGCTATTTTTGCTCTCTAGAGTAGCCTTACTTTGGTGCAGTTGACATTACGAAAACACAAACAGCAGAGGTGAAAAGTGTGAGACCCTGGCAGGACTCAGCTATCCCAATTTTAAGCTCCATTGCAAAACAGTCATGGGCTGCTACACAATTGAAACCACAGACAAAGGCTGCTACCTACTGGAGGCCACAACAAAAGGTGAGAGATCCTTTCCTTGTTTTCCTCCCTCAGCACCATGCCACCTTCAGGTGGTGCTTTTAGTTTAGCTTCCTCCAACCTTGACCTATGCATGAACCAACCCCACCAGTGTTTGTAGAGCCTACATGTAACACTTCCTGTGGCAGTCATTGTGGAAATGCAGTTCAGTTGATCTGAGAGCATTCTAAGAATCAATCTGACTGACCTACATAGTAATACTCTGAAATCACATTCCTTGTTAAATGTAGTGCTGGTTGTGAATTTATTGCCACAGAGCTTTGTGTTCATCTTTCATCATATGCTAAAAGGTAATGCACAGCCTTCTTTTAACTGCTGTTCTTTAAAGCTAGCACACCATGTGTCTTTGCCTGCTGCAGGTTGAGGAGGGACACAGCAGGAAGGAGGAGCTGGGATTACCTGCAGTGCTCAGATCCTGCAGGGTGGAGCAGCACAGAGAGTGTTTGGCTATCCTAGGTGGTTCTACTGGATCCTGTGTCAGAGCTCTCCCTGCACTTGGAGGCTACCTTTTACTTCCTGGTGGCAAAAATCCATGGTTCTCTGGAGATGGAAACCACTTCGTTCTGGAGATTAGCTTGTATCTACTTGGCCCAAGTCAACCTCATCAGTGGTTTCCTGTCCCAGTCTGAATGCATCTGCTCATCTCATGCACTGACACCTCTGGCTTACACCACTCTTTCATTGATAAGACTGCTTCTTCTAATTAAGTCAGGACAACTGATGTCACCTGGCACTGTTGTAGGCAAAATAACTGTTGACGAACCTCCTACAGTCCATGTTGTGCAGCTGCTCAGCCCTGGCTTTCTTTTCCTTTGGCCCCTGAACCTTATTCTCAAACCATGATTTGTTCCCATTTCTCACTTCACAGATTCTCTTACCATCTTGGTCATCCTTTCTGTTCTGTCATTATTGTCCCTCACTGACGCTTGGTACCTGAGATACACAGAGAGAAAAGCTTTACCCTCTCAAGTTCTTTTGCTTAACTCTGGTAAGGTCTGCATGGGACTTGTATTCTTTGACTGATTTCACTTGACAATTCCTATACACATTCCTACATGTATTTGTCTCCTTGCATTTCTGTCTGTGGTATGCATCTTTCTTATTGCTTGTGATTATCAGTATTGTCTGCTAGCAGCTCTTTCACGTTTCCTCTCTCTTGATTCTGAAGGTGATCCTCCACTTCTCCCCCACTCAGAAGAGGAGCTCAGGTGATATCAGGTTGATGTTTGTGTTTATGCTTTCCTGCCTGGGCTTGGGGAATCATACCCTGTGTGCTATCTGTTATAGTCTCCTTATGTTTTGCACTTTTTAAAAAAATTTGGTACAAGGTCTCACTATGCATCTCAGCCTCACAGCCATCCACCTGTTTCAGCCTCCTCAGAGCTGGGACTACAGGCATGCCCCATCATACCCACTGTTGGTGCCTGGATCAGCACCAGGTAGGAGGCCCTGGGGATGAGCCCTCCAGGACATATAATGCTAGGTATTGAGCCCCCTGCCCTGGGCTTGCCTAAGCAGGTGCTTATTCTGCAGAGCTATATCCTAGCCCTCCTTTGCATTTTAATGTTCAAAGAAAGCTGATAAA
This sequence comes from Octodon degus, assembly GCF_000260255.1. NCBI lineage: Eukaryota > Metazoa > Chordata > Mammalia > Rodentia > Octodontidae > Octodon > Octodon degus. The sequence continues at coordinate 303,752 of NW_004524974.1, read as the reverse complement.
ATTAAGGTGTGCAAAATCCTTTGCTGGAACATGTTTCCCTTTTAAGATGTCATTCTGTATCCCCATCACTGACGAACTTCTCCTACAGAACTGGAGAAGGGGATTGTGACTTCCCCACCACACACCCTCTGCTGCTCACTATTTTCTGCAGTCCTGACTGTTGGAAGTGATTGTCCTACTATTTTCAGGCTCTGTTTTCCTTACTTCTCCCTTAGACTGTGTGGGATCTTTTTCTGCTGAATCCACCATATAGGACATTGCTCTATTCATCTTCCTCATCACTTTTGTCACTTGCATTCATAAATTCTTCTGTGCCCACCAAAATCTTCAGGTGACATTTGTGTGGTTGTGTCTGATGAAAGACTGTCTTCCACTTATGATTTCATTGATGCTCCACTTCCTCTTCTCTTGTGCTGAACCTCAGATCAAAACCTGGCAGTATGAAGGTTTGGTCGGATGATTCCTTGAAGGCATTTGAGTATTTCCCTCTAGACATGAATCAGAGGACATGAATCCATCCCTAGGTATCTCAACAACAGGGGAGATTGGTTTATCCCTCAGAAAAGACAGGAATGGACCACAACCTGCCTGATGAGACTGACACAGAGTACTGTCTTTTACCACGGCTGCCACCCGGCTGACTTTTTCTGTACATTCTGACAGCTACATTGTGTGGGCATTCCTTTTTCACTGGCCACACTGTGTCACCTCTTCCTTCAGAAGCCTAAGATGATACTGCTTTGTGTAGCTGAGGATACTGCATAAATGTTAA
>NW_004524974.1:301103-302417 GCF_000260255.1 Octodon degus | reverse complement strand
TTTTACCTATGGGCTATTTAAAAGTGTATCATTTAATACCAAAATATATAGTCATTTCTCTCTATATATTTAAGTTTTTTATTTTTACTTCAATTCTCTAAACATTGTGTGATTTGACTCTTTTAAAATCTACTGGGACTTGATTTTTTTAAACTAAGGCTCAGAAAGCTATGTCTATTCCCGAATCATGGAGAATCACCATATGTTTCAAGAGTTTCTTGAGTTACAGTTTTGCTAAAAGTTAAAGAACTGAGGGCTTGTCCAAGAGTTACAGTTCAGTTTCAAAATAAGGCATGCAGATGATGAATATAGTCTGTTTTGATGTTCATATATATGCCCTGTGCTAAATACAGATGGATAGATAGATAGATAGATAGATAGATAGATAGATAGATAGATAGATGGATGGATGGATGGATGGATGGATGGATGGATGGATGGATGGATGGATGGACGGACGGACGGACGGACGGACGGATGGACGGACGGACGGACAGAGAGACAGAGAGACAGAGAGGCAGAGAGACAGAGGCAGAGGGGTGCTTTGATGCTTTTTATTGCTTGTGGCATTTTTTTCCTGACATTTAGCTGAAATTGCTTCATAAAATAAAGGAAGAAAGGAAGTGATAATAGAGGAATTGAGGAAGTAATGATGCACACAGGTGAAAGAAATGATAGCAAAGGCACTATGGAGTATGATGCAAGAGAAGAAAGAAACGTGAAGACAGAGAAAAACATTGATGAATATTAGGAGATGGACCAGTGCATATTACAAAATCTACATATCTATTAGTGACTTGATTGATGTCACAATATAAAGTGTATCAGGGTGAATAAGCCATGTGCACTTGAAAAGAATGTGATCTGCTCCTGCTGGATGGGTTTTAGCGTAAAGGTTAATTAGGAGAGCTTTCAAATCTTCTATATCCTACTAGTATTCTGTGTATTTGCCATATTAATTATTGCAATAAAGTTGAAAACTCCTGTGTTACTTTTGAATATATTTCCCTTCATTTCTAACATTTCTATATTTCAAAGTTTTGTTTTTGTTAAGTATGTACTCACTTAAGTTTAGATTTTTCTTGTTAAAGATCTGCTTCTTTCAACCTTGTTACATGTTCCTTTTATCCTTATCAGTTCTACTTCACCATAAACCACTTTACGTTTTATGCCAAGCGTCTTCTTTGGCAACACATTTGATTACATATTGTCTACCCCAGGTACAAGTTGGGTGAGTCATTTCAACCAGTCAGCTCTTATTAAAGTGGTTTTTATATTATCTTACAAAAATTAATGGAAAATATGTAATTTTTG
>NW_004524974.1:299555-300806 GCF_000260255.1 Octodon degus | reverse complement strand
CACTTAGGAAGCAGTTTGGACCCCATAATGAAAGACAGCTTTGCTTTCCAGCAATGGTAATGTGTGAAGGAAGCTGCTGGATTCAGAGTCCACAGCACCGTGGAACCACAGGGTGGAAATGCTCTGACTTGGTGAGCTGCACAACTCTCAGCCTCCTTTATGCCCAGAATGTCCTCCTAGTCACGTTTCCTTGTTGAACAGGACCTGGGTAAGACCAGGATAGGATGCTTCCATCTCAGGTTATGCCTACTGAGTTTTTCTCTTTAGTGCTGTACCTCAGAGACTCAGATGAAATTCACTTTGAGATAAAAGGCAGGAAAAGTCATTTTAGGCCTCTACTGAATTGCACTGCTCTGTTCAGGTTGCTAGAGTTTCCTACTCTGTTTAAAAGTCTTCCCTTCTCAAGATTTATTTATTTATTTATTGTTCTGCTATCTGGTGGGGGTTGTGGGGGTGAATATAGACCTTCTGCACTGAACTGCACCCTCAGTGCAATCTTTACATTTTTATTTTTAAATAAGCTTTTGCTGAATTGTTAAGTTGTTCAGGCTGAGTTTGAGCTGGTATATCTCTTGCCCCAGCCTCTCCTGATGCTGGGTTTATCAATTTGGGTCACCACACCTTTCTTCCTTTTCTGTTCTCTATAGTTATTCTATTTCCATTGCTAAGGACTCCCTGATGACTTTGGAACTAGATTTAGAGAATTTAGGAATTCTTATCTTCTTTCCCCCATGGATTCCTGGTCTTGGTCCACTATCTCTCCTTCAATCCGTGCTCCTCCCTGGATTCACTCTATGGTTTCCCAGTTCCTTCTTTTTCTCCATGCTTCTTCTCATGCTCCATCTCCTCTTCTGATTTGCCTTGGCTGCTGTGACTTTTCTCTCCTTGTCCACCAGTACCACAAACAAGGTCCAGTCCAACACAGGAATGACAGCTGCAGTTTGAAGGAATTTCCAAGGACATTCAAATTACTGGTAGCTTCCCATTCCCCTTTTTTTGTTTTACATACAAACTAGGACAGGAGTTGTGGCATACAACTATAAGCCTAGCACTTGTGAGGCTGAAGCAGGAAAACTGGCATGAGTGGAAAGCTAGCCTGGGTGACATAGTAAGCACAAGATCAAGCAGAACAACAAAGCTTGAACTTGTTTCATAATCAAGTCAATCAAGTCAAATCAACTCAAGTCAAACCAAACTGAATCTCAAATGTGAGATTTGGATACCTCCCTGTGGCCATCCTGGGATGGCATT
>NW_004524974.1:297726-299387 GCF_000260255.1 Octodon degus | reverse complement strand
CTTGTCTGAGTTGAGCACTGCACGGCATTAAGCCAAGTCTCTGAACCTTGGATAGTCCTAATGCGATGGGACAGGCTGCCTCATACCAAGTAGAGACCTCCCAAATTCAAGGGAAAAAGTGCCAGACCCAGAGCTTGAGAATAACAGAGTTCTTCATGTCTCAGAGTCAAACCGAGAGTCACATTTTCTATTTATGACTATGATATCACATCACCCGCAGCCTCCAGGCCTGTGATCACTGGTGAGTTGCTTATTTAAGTAGTGGATAATGTTCCCTTGGATTTAGTCCTTTTGGCTAATTGTCTGCCCCTCTGCTCCCTGTCTATCTGTCTGTCTCTGTCTCTGTCTCTGTCTTTGTCTCTGTCTCTCTTTCCCTTTTACCACACTACGCTCCAAACTCCCTTTTCAGTTTCTCTGTATTCTCACCCTGCTACCATGTGTCCAACTGATTTCTCCATTTCACTTTCTTTTTGCATTGACCGAACTGGGATGTGCATACAGGTTCTAAAGTGACACTAGACATTTCCAGGGAAGCTTGGTACAACTCATTATAAAAGATTTAAGGAACAGATTTTCTTTTAGCTATCAGGTATATAACCCAAGGTCACTAGACCATAGGTCTTGTGATACAGACCATGGGTCTACCTCATCTCAGGTCAACAGCATGGAAGAGCCCACAAGTGAGGTCCTTTCCAATAGAGGTTGAGGGTCCATCAACCATGAAGAGAATTTATATCCCCCTCTCAACCAGATTGTTTGTGTAATGCAGAAAAAATTCCAAGCAAAATCATCTAGGTGGAAGCATTAGACCATCAGTGCTTTACACGAAGCAAAGGTGTGCAGTCTCTTTTGAAATGAAATAAGAAGTAAAAAGTGTCTTGAAATGTAGGAAGCCCCTCCTAGTCCTTCTCTTAGTCCAAAAGTCTGTATTTGTAATCCCTAAAATACATTATTTGAATCCCATCAAGTTAAATCCAATGTACCACTGCCAGCATAAATCACAGTGAAAATAATGACACTGAAGTGTATTTGTAATTATAGGGAGCCAAGAGGCCTTGAGTCCAGCTACAAAGATGGCTTTCTGGAACAAAGAGACTGGCCCAAGGGTGCACCAGGGTTTTATTCAGGCCTGAGGGACGAGTGGCTTGAGGATGAATGACAGAATTGTTGGAAGAAGGTGAGTACTGTTTGCTGAGCTAGGTAGGTGGCCTGCATTTACCTCTGTTATGTGCAGAGTCAAGGATATGCAGAAAAAGTGAGTTGTGTTATACTATTGAGATAGCATCTAATATTTTGGGGTCCATTGCTTCAGCTCTGATGTATAATCTTTCAAGCCCCAGTAAGTCAAGGCTTCTGTCTTGATGCTTGATTCCAGCCAACAGTATGGAGCATTGGCTCTTCGTCCTGCCTTGGCCCAGCTCATATTGAAGAGCAGCAGATGTACATTATCATGGAAACACACATGTTGTCTTCAGAGACTACCACCAGCACCTGAACTAGAGCAATATGCATTGCATAAAGCCAATTGAAGGGATAAGGAAAATTCCTAGCCATCCCTGTACCTATCAATACATAGCAATAGGGTCAGGGACAGCCAAATTGGGGATGCTTGCTCTTCTAGTAAGGACAGTCATCCAGATGATCCTCCACATTGAAACTCA
>NW_004524974.1:296818-297273 GCF_000260255.1 Octodon degus | reverse complement strand
TTCATATAGGTTGTTCCACTGTGTGGGATTCTGTTTGCTTTTCTATCATGACGCACCTTGGAAAGGCACTTCTTAGATTCCCTGGAAATATTTTCTCTTTGTAACCAAGTTGACTGAAGTACACAAAAAGACACTGTAGCCTCGATTCCCCAGTGCTCATGGAAAGCACCGAATGCTGTGTGGCTGTAGATTCAGGGTTGTTCAGCCAGGTGCTGTGTCATAGTTAAAGCTCTCCTTAGCCCTTGTTTGATTTCTTTCTTCCTCTCTAGGTACCAGTTATTGCTGGATGGAAGAAAATATATTGCAGATGAAGAGAACCAAAACATTGTGCCAAGTTTTTTCCAACTCATGAAAACAGCAACCCAAATTAAAATCTGAAAAGAACAGTAGAGTGATTCTTGTGATCACTGAATATCAAAGCCAACAAGAGCTCTTGACAGTTTTCATGTCAACAG
>NW_004524974.1:295309-296262 GCF_000260255.1 Octodon degus | reverse complement strand
TATGTACAGTGCTACCTGGGTTCATGAACTTAATTATTTCCCTGACTGTGGTCATCAACTGAATTGGACAAGAACTAAATCAAATTGCCCCATAAGTTCAACATGGATGTTAGACATTGAAATTGATTTGGCTGTTGTCCAATTCACTTTGTAGCCATAATTGTTTAAAGAATTAAGTTCTTGAACCAACATACCACTGCATATTGCCTTTCCCGAAACAAGACCCAGCCAGAAAACTATCAGCCTTGAAAAGTAGACGTTAGCAAAGCCAGACCCATCACCCTGTCACTGTGTTCCCTGCCATCACTATTCTCTTGGTCCATAGCTGCTCTCAAAGAGAAGGTTAAGCTGAATGGGCTGGCAGTTGTGATCTCTAGCTTTCTAGGCTCATTATTTTCCGTCTAGGTCTTATTTTGGAGGGAAAATGTTATGTTAGTGCTTTTGAAATGCAAGTATCTTCTTTTGGTCCTTATATCTGAAGGTAACATTGAGCTCTGTGTTCAGAGCAGGTCACTTCACTTCTTTTTTTTTCTTTTTTTCAAAGTTTTATGGGTAAAGAGATAGCAATGAGACAGTTTCAAATCAAACCGGAAGTACAGTTTCAACAAATAATACACTGCATATATATTACTTAGTGGTTAATTGCTGACAAGAAGTGCACTTGTGATACTATTTACAAACACCTTTAGAACAAATCATGCTATTCATTGAGAATGCAACTATATATCTATCCTAACCACTTTGAATACAAAGATACAAAATGGACATTCATCGGTATAATCCATTTTTTCTAAGTTCCGTTATTGAATATTATAGGTGTGTAAACTCAGCAAAATATTCTAAAAGAGTCCAGTAACCCATAATAGCATTGGGTCTTCTGTTTAACAGGCAATGTCCGAAATTATTGACCTGAATCCCCCACAGCTCAACATAACAGCATGGCTTTATTTCCT
>NW_004524974.1:292806-293438 GCF_000260255.1 Octodon degus | reverse complement strand
TCTCCTGTTAAAATTGTGGTATTGGATATTAGATTTTTCATGTCCATTAAGATTTGCTTTATATAGTTGGGTACTGCTCAGTTTGGTCCATACATATTTATGAGTGTTACCACTTCCTCTTGAATGTTTCCCATAACCAGTATATAGTGGCCTTCTTTATTTCGCTTGATCATTGTTGGTTTGAAGTTGAGACTGTCTGTGAATAGAATTGCTACCGCTGCTTTTTTCTGAGGTGGTGGGTTATGTAGTATTTTGTTCCATCCTTTGACTTTCAGCATATGAATGTATTTATGAGTTAAATGTGTTTCTTGTATACAGCATATTGTTGGATTTTGTTTCCTAATCCACTGTGACAGTCTATATCTCTTAATTGGCGAATTCAGTCCATTTACATTGATGGTTAGTATTGAGATGTATAGACCTACGTTTGCCATGTTATTTGCCTGTTATCGTTTACTCCTTTTTCTCCTGTGATTAATTCCTTACCCTATTTAGTTGGTTGTTTCCGATCTCATTCGTGCAGTTCTGATCGTTTTGGTCCTTCTCTAGAACATCTTTCCATAACCTGTGTAAGATTGGCTTTGTCATCGCGAATTTTTATAGCTATTCTTTGTCATGGAAGTATTTCACTT
>NW_004524974.1:283972-291327 GCF_000260255.1 Octodon degus | reverse complement strand
CCTCAGGCGTGTAGGCCAAGTCTGAGCTGTGCCTGGAGGGGGCAAGCTGATGTAAGAGGAAGAGGAAGCTCTCTGCACACACTCAGGAGACCTGGGCTGGTACTGGGTCTGGGGCCTCCGGGGCGGGGCACAAATACGTACTCGGCGGGAGGGTTGAGGGAGGCACTGTGGAGTGGTGAGGGCGGCCCAAGTGGCTGGGAGAGGGTCTGGCCCACTGTGCACCTGGGCTGGGACTGCTCCTGCAGGCGCAGGGTAGCAGGAACTTCTCCGCACACTCACCGGACCTGGGCTAGGACTGGGTCTGGGGGCTCCTGGAACTCGGCAGAAAATCCTACTCGGCGAGCGGGGTGGGCGAGGCACTGCAGAGTGTTGGGGGGCAGCCCAAGGGAATGGGAGAGGGTCTGGCCCACTCTGCGCCTTTGCTGGGACTGGTCCCACTGGCGCAAGGTAGCAGGAAGCTCTCTGCACACTCACCGGACCAGGGCTAGGACTGTGTCTCTCAGCTCACTCTGGCTCCTGCACTTCACTTGGTTGCTGTGTGACTATTTCTTCAGATCAAACTCGGTCTAAACATGCAGCCAAGAAGCACAGGCATTAAACACATGTCGTTAGTAGCATGTGCTTCTTGCCACTTTCTGCCTGCAGGCAGGTTCCCCTTTGTGCACCACTCATTGGTTCCTGTTGGCTCTGGTCACCTAGTGAAGTAGGTATCCACTGGAGCTGTCCTTGGGTAGACCCCTTGTAACTTTGGAGATTGTGAAGCGGTGTCTAGGGAGACATGGAGATTGTGTAGACTCCTTATTCTCCAGTGTGCTTTCTTTAAAAATGTTACCAGCTTGTGTCTTCCCTACCTGTGTTATACCTAGACATATCCTGGACAGCTTTAAATCAATGTTTACTGTTTATTGGATTTCTGGCATTCAAATAAAAAAGAACTATCTCTTTGAGTTTTAATTCCAATCCCAAGCTAATGTTAACATTAATTATTAAAACATCATTTTGTCAATGTAGACTCATGGAAGATTTTTTTTTCTTTCTTTCTTTTTTCTTTCTTTCTTTTTTCTTTCTTTCTTTCTTTCTTTCTTTCTCTCTTTCTCTCTTTCTTTTCTATTTTAGGGTAGGTCTTCAAGTTGTTCAGGGTCTCACTGCTAAATCAGACTTGTAGTGATCTGCCTGTTTACAGCCTTCCAAGAGCTGGGATTACGTGTGGGTACCACTTCACCCAGTCTCAGTTGTCATCTCAGTGCTCGCCGAAGGTAGGGCCGGCATGGCAGTCTGCACCCCAGGGGTGGGCGCAGTTTGGAAGGCCCAGGAATAAAACCCCCGGCCCCTGTGCCTCTTTGTAGGTACTTTAATCCACTGAGCTATTTGGCCAGCCCTTCCGTAGATTTTGAAAGTATATAGAATCACAAAGTACAACACCCCTATATTAATTTACAAGATTCAAAAATTTCCATCTCATTACTGAGTTTTTAAAATGTAGGGTCCGTAGGATGGCTCAACTGATTAAGCTACACTTAGGCAAGTGCTGGGACCAGGTTTCTATCAGGGAAACACATGCCAGGCCTGCCCCACCCCCAAGCACTCTGAACTGGTCACCAAGACTGGATGTGATGGTGCATACCTGCAATCCCAGGACAGGGGAGGCTGAAAAGAGGAGTGAGACTGAGCTGTAGTGAGACCCTGTACCAAATACATAGAAAACTAAATAAAATAAACAAAATCTAGGATCTCTCTATTATTTAACCTTTATAAAATTATTTAAGACAACCTACTGATATTATATTGAATCTTTTTTAACATGAGTACTATTTCCTAAGTTCAAATGATTTTTAGAATTTTCATAATTGTACTACAATATTCTTTCTTTCTTCCTTCCTTCCATTCTTTCTTCCACTTCCCTCCATCCCTCCAACCCTTCCTCCCTCCCTCCTTTCCTCCCTCCCTCCCTCCGTCCCTCATTCCTCTCTTCCCTCATTCTGGTACAGGCTATAAACTTTGCACAGAGCTACATCTCCAATTCTTCTTTATTTACTTTTCTGCTTGGCAGCATGTACAGGGGAAGTAGCTCAAGTGGGTTGAACCAGTAATCCTCCATCTTTAGCCTCCCCAAACCTTGTGATTACAAAACTAAGCCAATGATAGCTCTTGGATGCTTTCTAAAAAGGATAAGTCCTAGTGAGGTTTGTCTGGGGTATTAGGGAGGATGAGCATGGATTTGTCCACCCACAGTGTGGCAGACCCATTTTACTTTTCTGGATCCATAGTATCATGTCTTGCACTCTGGACTTCACATTGGAAGCCTCAGGTCAGATCTGCACTCTCCCATTTAGCTGGGGCCTTTCCTCACTTTGGTTCAGTGTGAATAGGTCTTCATTTATATATGCTGATTTGAGGATAGGAGAGTTCAGTCCTAGGAAGTAAGTTGCACCAGATTTGTCTTGCCCCTGTGATCCTGGGAGTTGGTCTTAGGCCATCAACAGGCTCATTAGGGACATTGCCCAATCATGTCCTAGGGTTGATGTTTAGGTGAGCCTGGGTGTGTTGTCCTGGGGCCCAGACAGAGATGCCAAAGGGCCTAGTGACCCAGCCTAGACCCTCCAACTCAACTGGCCCTCACTATTGACATAAAGATCTCAAGCATGGAAAAGGAAATGGGTACGAAATCTTATACTCCAAGTGTTGTTCACCCAGATGCCTCCTACTTGGGCTTGATGATCCTAATTCTGAGAGGTAGAAGAGAATTTAAACATAAAGTATCAAAGTTTCTTCTCCTTGGGCAAGCAGCAAGTTAAGTTCATTTTTCTTAGAGTCTCTCCTGTCAGCATTTTGCCCGCTTCTGAATCATTTCTGAAGTCAATATGGCAGGCAGATGGGCTATAGTTCCACACTGAGATACTATCATCAAATCAGCAAGAAAGGACAATGTAGCCTGGGATCTCAGTGTCCCAGCTGAATTGCAGCCCAAAGCAAGCTTCTGGAGAGAGGACCTTCACAGACAGGATTCTACATGAAATGTGTCTCTGCTCCATTTTCTTCATAGAAAAATGTTGAAAGACTTTTTAATATATGTTTGTTATAGAATCTCACTATACACCTCAGACTCATGCTGATACTCCTGTTCCTAAACTCCACAGCACTGGAATTACAGTCCTACTCCACTGTGTCCTGACTCTGGCCTTCCCAGCCTGACTTGGGGGTGGGGCTAGCATAGCATATGGTGCCTGGGATATAACCATTATTCCTCTGCTTGCTTAAAGTTGCCTAAGTGGGTGCTTTCATCCTCTGAGCTATCTCACTGTCTACTGATGAAGGTTTTGGAGCATCTTCCTACTCAGTCAAATGTTCCTTCCCAGGTGCTACAGAGAGGTTTTGCATTTATTTTTGGGACTTTGTTAATTAAACTTTACCTGAGGACCATTTTGTATTTGTATTTGTATATACAAAATAGTGAGGATAGTCAGACCCAGTCCTAGCCCAGCCCCAATGAGTGTGTGGGAGAGCTTCCCACTACCCTACGCCAGGGGGACCAACTACTGGTCCCAGACCATGCGCAGCGTGGGTGAGACAAACTTACACACCCTTGGGACGGCCCCCACCACTCCGCAGTTCCTCCCCTACCCCTACCGTCAAGTAGGAATTTCTGCCACATTCCAGGAACCCCCAGATCCAGTCCTAGCCCAGGCCCAGTGAGTGAGTGGGAGAGCTTAAAGCTACCCTGTGCCAGCGAGACCTATTACTGTTACCAGTCCAGGCGCACCATGGGTGAGACCCTCTTCCACCCCCTTGAGACGTCCCAAACCATTCCGCAGCACCTCCCCCACACCGCGCGCTGAGTAGGAATTTCTCCTGCATTTCAAAATCTCCCAGACACAGTCCTAGCCCAAGCCCGATCTGTACCTGAACTTCAGTAACTGATAAGGTTATAACTACAATGAAGATCTACAACAAAGGGCAGAAGACATGAAATGAAATGTGTGTTACACAAAATGACGAGAAGGAACAAAATGCAAACTCAGAACCCAAGCCTACCCATAACAAGTGCAGAGAAAACTAACACAGAACAAATGGGGAATCACACAGCTGAAAGTAATGAACCAACGGCTTTTGAAATAAAGAAACAGCTGCAGAAAGGTATAGAGGAACTCAGATTAGAAATGGAAAAAGAAATCCCTGAATTAATAACATCTGCAGTAAAGAATCAAATGCAGAAACATATGGAGGAAACCCAATGCCCACCCAGAACAAGTGCAGGGGATACTAACTCGGCTAAAATGCATGAATTAAAAGCATTGAGAGTAAATAAGGAACACCAGAAAGTTATAGAGGAACTCAGAGTGCAATTCTTTTCTGAAATAAAAAAAAGAAATATGAGAACTTCTAGCAGATGAACTAAAGAAGCAACTACAGAAACATAGGGAGAAAACCCAATCTGAAAAAAAAAAAAACACTGCAGTAAAAGAATTTATAACTGCTTCTAAAGAAGATATTGACAAAAAAAATAGAGATTAGAAAAATGACGGATTCCTGGAATGAGCTATACAAGAAAGAAATAGATCGCATGAAGCAGAGTCAAAGAGGTATAGAGGAAATTAAAACCTCAATCACAAGCTTGCAAAGCAGTTTAAGTGAAAGTGTAGACCGAGTTTCAGATCTTGAAGATGCCTGTGCAGCTAGTCAAAAGGTAAGAAAGTATCTCTTAAAAACAACAAGGATGAAAAAAAGAATAATCCATAACTTGCAAGATGATGCAAAGATGAACAATGTGAGACTAATAGGCATCAATGAGAAAGAAGGAGTAACACAAACGACATTAAAAAAAATATGGGCAGAAGTAACAGCAGAAAACTTCCCAAATATGAGGAAACAATCTGACATTCAGGTAACTGAAGCATACAAAACGCCAAGGAAGCTCAACCAATGAAAAGCATACGGAGACATATAATAGTCAAGATCCCAGAAATTCAGCACAAGAAAAATCTACTGAAAGCCGCTAGAGAAAAGGCGCAGATCACATTCAAAGGAAAACACAGCTGAATTACGGCTAACTTCTCTTCACAAACCATGCAGGCAAGAAGAGAATGTAGCACAGTACTTCAATTGCTGTATGAAAACAAATTCCAGCCCAGACTACTATACCCTGCAAAACTCTCTTTTAAGTTTGATGGAGAAGAGAAATATTTCCATGAAAAAGAACACCAAAGAATTTCACGATGACAAAGGCCACCTTACACAGGCTACCGAAAGATGTCTTAGAGTGTGACCAAAATGATCAGAACTCCACGAATGACATCGGAGGCATCCAACTAAATAGGGTAAGCAATTAAATACAGGAGAAAAAGGAGTAGATGATAACAGGTAAATAACATGGCAACCATAAGTCAACACAACTCAATTCTAACCATCAATGTAAATGGACTCATTTCACCAATTAAGAGAAATAGACTGGCACAGTGGATTAGGAAACAAAACCCAACAATATAGTGTATACAAGGAATACATTTAACTCATAAAGATATTCATAGGCTGACAGTCAAAGGATGGAACAAAATACTACATACTCCAGCACCTCAGAAAAAAGCAGGGGTAGCAATTCTATTCACAGACAGTCTCAAACGCAAACCAACAATGATCAAGCGAAATAAAGAAGGACACTATATACTGGTTAGGGGGCAAAATTCAAGAGGAAGTGGTAACACTCATAAATATGTATGCACCAAATACGGGAGCACACATCTATATAAAGAAAATCTTAATGGGCATGAAACCTCTAATATCCAATACCACAATTTTAACAGGAGACCTTAACACACCCTTACCTCCAAAAGATAGGTCAACCTGACAAAAACTTAGCAAAGAATTAACAGAGCTGAACCAGAGTTTGAAACAAAAGGACTTGGTGGACATATACAGAGTGTTCCAACCAATCACAGCTGAATACACATTTTTCTCAGCTGCACATGGATCATTTTCTAAAATAGACCACAAACTGGTCCATAGGTCAGGCTTAAGTATGTGCAAGAAAACAGAAATTATCCCTTGCACATTATCTGACCACAGTGCAATGAAACTGGAAATAAATGACAAAAGAAACCAGAAAAAAAACTTTCAATACATGGAAATTGAAACCTACTCAGCAACCAATGGGTCACAGATGAAATTAAACAAGAAATTCAACAATATCTACAATTCAATAAAATTTCAAGCACAAATTATCGTAATTTATAGAATACGATGAAAGCAGTTCTCAGAGGAAAATTTATAGCTGTGAACTCACACATTAGGAAAACAGAACGGGAACAAATACCTACCCTAATGCTGCTCCTTCAACACCTAGAAAAGGAAGAGCAAAACCAAACCCAGTGCACAAAGACGAGAGAAAATCATAAGGATTACAGAAGAAATTAATTCAAGTGAGACAAATAAAACAATTTAAAAAATTAAAAAAGCAAAAAACTGGTTCTTTGAAAGATTAAATAAAATTGATAAGCCCCTAGCTAACCTTATCAAACAGAGGAAAGAAAAAATTTAAATACAAGCAATAAGGAATGAAAAGGGTGTAATTACCACAGACTCAGTGGAAATTCAGAAGATTATCAATAGCTACTTTGAGAATCTTTACTCTCACAGAATAGAAGACACTGAAGAAATGGACAGATTCCTAGAAAGATACAAATTACCACAACTCAATCAAAAAGAAATAGCCACTCAATAGCCCAGTAACAGCCAGTTAAATACGAGATGTAAATAAAAACTTACCGGCAAAGAAAAGTCCAGGCCCTGATGGATTCACAGCTGAAGATGTAGGCCCTATACTCCTCAAACTCTTCCATGAAATTGAAAAGAAAGCAATCCTCCCAAAATCATTCCTGGACGCATGTATTATACTAGTACCAAAACCAGGGAAAGATGCAACTAAGAAAGAGAAATACAGGCCTATCTCCCTCATGAACATAGATAACAAAATCCTCAATAAAATACTAGCAAATAGAATACAGCAAATCATAAAGCAGATCATATACTGTGACCAGGTAGGATTCATCCCAGTGATGAAAGAATGGTTCAATGTTTGAAAATCTATCAATGTAATATATTATATAAATAGAGCGAAACCTAAAAAAACACACGATCATCTCCATTAATGCAGAAAAGGATTTTGACAAAGTCCAACACTCATTCATGTTCAAAGTCCTACAGAAAATTGGAATAGATGGTTTCTACTTCAATCTGGTAAAAGCCATTTATAAACCCCAATGGCTAACATAATCCTAAATGGGGAAAAATTGAAATCGTTTACTCTTAGATCGTGTACAAGACAAGGATGTCCTCTATCACCACTCCTATTCAATATAGTT
>NW_004524974.1:283093-283791 GCF_000260255.1 Octodon degus | reverse complement strand
AAAATGAAATACCTTGGAATTAACCTAACTAAAGAAGTCAAAGATCTTTTCATCAAGGAAAATTACAGTACTCTTAAAGAAGAGATCGTAGAGGATTTCAAAAAATGGAAAGATATTCCATGCTCCTGTATAGGAAGAATCAACATTGTGAAGATGGCCATACTCCCAAAATTGCTGTACAGGTTTAATGCAGTCTCTATCAGACGACCACCGACATATCTCACAAACATAGAGAAATGATTCCTAAAATTTATCTGGAACTAAAAATTCCTAGAATAGCAAAGGCAATTCAGGGCAATAAAGACATGGCTGGTGGCATTACAGTTCCAACCTTCAAATTATACCACAAAGCTATTGTGATAAAATCAGCATGCTACTGGCATCAAAATAGACCTGAGGATAAAGGGAATAGATAAGAAGACACTGAAGGACTTACGAACACACTCAGCCACCTTATCTTTGACAAAGGGTCCAAAAAATACACACTGGAAGAAAGACAGCCTCTTTAACAAATGGTGCTGGATAAACAGGCTCTCTACATGCAAAAATCTCAAACTTTACACGGGTCTATCACCATGTACTAAACTAAAGTCAAAATGGATTAAAGATCTAAACATTAAAGCAGAGACAATAAATCTCCTGAAGAGAAAGTAGGAGGAACTCTTGAAGACATAGGGGTAGGCAAAGAGTTCATGGAC
>NW_004524974.1:280110-280683 GCF_000260255.1 Octodon degus | reverse complement strand
AATCCCCTTTAAACCGGCTATTCCTCTACTGGATATTTTCCCAGAGGATCTGAAAACATCATATCATAGGGATATATGTGTGCCTATGTATACAGCAGCACAATTTGTGATAGTCAAATCATGGAAACAACAAAGATGCCCATTGCCTGAGGAATGGTTGAAAAAGCTGTGGTATTTTTGCACAATGGAGTATAATTCAGCTATTTTTGAATGATAAACTGCAAGCCTTTATATTGAAGTGGATGCCACTTGAACATATACTCATAAGTGAAATAAAACAGAAACACATGTGTAAATATCATATAGCCTCCCTAGTATAAGAACTCCAAAGAAGAAATACAAACAGAAAGTTATAATACAAGTACAAGGAAAGCAGGATCTCAAGGACTAACCAATCAAGAGAAGGAAAGAGAAGAGCTAGCAAACATGACAATGTCAAGCCATATAGTTATATGTAAAAGATGAGCAAGGCAACGAGCCTGAGAATATTCAGAAGATTTTTTAATCAAGCAGTTAATTGGAAAGATTCTCACCCTGACTAACTATATATACTGATACCTGTGAACTAAGCTA
>NW_004524974.1:277197-278883 GCF_000260255.1 Octodon degus | reverse complement strand
ATACAGATGAATGTTCATTTTGTGTCTGTGTATTTTATGTTGGGATATAGATATATAGTTACATTCTCTCAATGAATAGAATGATTTGTTCTAATGAGGTTTGTAAATAGGATCTCAGGTCCGCATCTTGTACAGCTATTAACCACTAAGAAGAATATGTACAGTGTGTTTGTTATTGATACTGTCCTAGCGATTTGATTTGAAACTGTCTCATTGTTATCTGTTTATCAATAAAATTATGAAAATAATAAATGAAAATAAAAATGTGTGTTGATGGGGAAATAGCTCAGTAGACGGAGCACTTGCCGGCAAGTGTAAGGGCCTGAGTTCAATCCCTGGTTCTGCAAAAGAGTTTTAAAAATATGTAAGCAAATTAATAGGACAAATATATATTAATCAATATACAAGTCAAAAAAATGTAATTTCTTCTATTCACACAATGATGGTCTGACATGCGATCATTGTTTGATGAATCATATCAATAGACCAAGAGATGATATGTTAATCACGTTAATATGCATGTAGTAAGCAAAATCCAAAAAAGTCTTCATGAAAAATCTCAACCTAGAAATACACAGAACCTTATCTGTATAAGAAAAACTACCTTTGAGTTAGGCATGGTGGCACCTGCCTGTAATACCAGCATTTGGCAGGCTGAGGTACAAGGATGGCCTCATGTTTGACGTCTACACAAAGCGTTCTTCAAAATGTATGGCTGATGTCCTGCCAACTTCAGAAAACTTAGATTTTTTTCACACCAATGGCAGGAGCTTGGTAAGGATGTCCATGCTCATCTGTGATTCTGAGTATTGTACTCCATTTGGCAGATAATATCACCCAATATCACTGAAGGGGATGTAAAGGAAGAAAAAATCAAAAGGACTTCATAAATGTTTCTTTCTTTACAGATAATATGAATATCTTTTTAACAATCAAAAAACTAGCAAAACATATTCTGGAAAAAATCAGCAATGTAAAGTGAGAACCAATGGTACTTGCCAAATAAACAATTGCTTCTTATATACCAACAGGGAATTCTTGGAATTTAAAACCCAAAACATTTATAGCATACAACTAAAAAAATACCTCATGAATGACAACAGCAACTCCATGATCAGCTGTAAGAATGGAGATATAATGCTCATAGAGGAAAAATTATCTATGCTGCCAATATATCCAGTTGTTTTGACTCAGTCTACAAATTCAATGCAATTCCAAATAAGAACCAACAGATTATTTGGAAGACACAAAAACAAAACACGGATTTTCAGGCTTATGTGGAAAGTGAAAAGACCCAGGGGAATAATCCAAATACTAACACATCAAAATCATAAGACTGACATTACACAAATTCAACACTTACCATACAGTACAGTAATCCCTCAGTGAGAGAGTATACAAACAGTTCAGTAGATCCCAACAGAACCCAGAAACAGACTCAGCCAGGCAGCTAAAGCCGGCCCTAGGGACATGCAGTGGGGGAAAAGTCCTTTCAACAAGAAGTGGTACAACCACTAAATATCCATGAGTCCAAGAAATCAATCCAGTAATAGCCCTAGCAGTTTGCCCCTAATGTTAAACTAGACTCAATCATAGACCTAGAGTACAAAAGGCAAACATCTCAGAAACTAAAATCAACAAAGAATATTTGGCTGAACTTTCATTTTGGACATCAATTCTTGGACA
>NW_004524974.1:273273-276225 GCF_000260255.1 Octodon degus | reverse complement strand
GCAAACTGGGTTCAGGGCTGGCACCAAAGGCCAAAGATCAAACCACCGGCCACTGCGTCTGCTTAAGGTGGCACTTTAATTTTCTGAGCAATCTAACTAGCCCTTGCAATTTTACTCTTGATGGACGCTTGCACTTTAGCAAAAGACCACATTTGAGGAGAAGAAATGACACAGATGGACTCTAGGAACTAAAGGACCCTCTGTGAAGGCACCATCTTGTGAATAGTGTCCCTGGAAATTCCCCATGTTAAACAAAGCTTGTGAATACCTCACCTGCACTGAGCATTTGCACAAGGTTCTCTGTGACTCTGAGGTCAACAGTCAGAAGCTCATGGAAGTCATGACCCTGGATGGTATTAGGGTCATCCCAGGTGAGGAGGTCCTTGAGATGTTGAAACAGGAGAAAGGCGGCTTGTCTCCCTTGCTGTAATTTCTGATGAAACGAGGACAAATTCTGTTCTTAATCTCGAATGTGGAAACTGCATTCTCTCGGTGAAACAGATAGAAATCAAAACCCAAAAGTGGTCATTTGAATATTGATACACATTTTATGAGACAATCCTTAAGCAGCCCTAAAACAGAATTCAGATTTAGGGGCCTACCTATGGCAAAAGAAATGGAAGATAAAGACAGTTATCCACTGTGTCAGAAACTGTTCCTGGAGGATTCCTCAACATTCTCCTCATCTCCCCTACTCTAACAAAAATCAAACATCTCCATGAGTCTTCCCAAGATGCCTGTTGAGGGCCACATTGGCTGCAGACGTCTCTTTGTTGGTAGAGACACTGCACATTTGTGCAGTGAAGCAACAGAAATGTCTCCAACACTAAACATAACAAAAAAGATTCAGGAAACTTTCAGATGAGGTGTCACTCCTTACACATAATACCCTAAGCAGAACATACAATAAAGAAAAATATCAGGAGATTTTGGTAAAAAGGACTTCTTCTTTCTATAAATGGTGCTTAAGAAAATCAGAGAAAATGAAAGAAAAAGACTTATGAGTCAGGAAGAAACAGCCTTTCTGAATGAAAAGTGACACATGGGCATGCATGAACACAACAATATGCAGTCTTGTAAATGAGGTAGCAATTCCTCAATATTAAAGTTGTGCAAAGCAATAAAGTCTCATAATTGTTCACTTTAAATTAACTTTATATTAATATAGTTCAATACAATTTCAGAAGTATGCATGAGAATTTTCACCAAAATTTATTGCATCGTCTACCAAGTGTTTTGTTCCCTAAAGGTTTCCTAGCTCATTGTCAGCTGTATACCTTCCATGTGGCCTTCTGCCTCTCCGTGGACCAGGCTAGCTCTTGGTTCTCCCACCCTGGTGGGCACACTTAGGCATTCACACACCTTCCACCCTGTCTGCAATGCACAGAGATCCTTACCTCGGATTTTCTGCTGGGCTCAGCTTCTCAACCAGACTTTCTTCCTTGTAATGCAGCTTCTCTCCCAGAACAGACTTGATAATGTCTTTGCACTTTCAACAGTCTGAGAGAGACAGATGCCCCTGGCTCAGTGCACAGTTGTCCCATTATTATTTCTTGGCCTACATAAGGGAAGCTGAACCCAACCTAAATATAAATGCTATCACCCCAAATGGGTGTGTGTAAGCAGTTCCATGTTTTTGTTTTCTATTGCACAGATGACTGTTCAATGTCTTCATTTTATGCAAAGAAATATGAACATTTAAAGGCCTATAAATTGACATCATTCATGTGGTATAGCCAGAGTCAGAATGAATATCCCATGATGTCTAAATCTGCATCCAGGAAAAAAAGTAATAAACCTGCAGCACTGAAAGTCAAGCACGAATGACCACAGACATAACTCAGTGGACTAAGGGCTTGTTTAGGAGAGTGCAGAGACTGGGAGTTGGATAAAAGTGACCACATGCCACGCCAATCCCACCCCTAGGCACACTGAGCCTGTGAACCAATCAAGATGTGCTTATGTTCACCCAAAATCACAGTGGTAGGTGACTAAAAACAGGAGGATCACTATGCATCTGACCTTCCTATTGAGATCCTATATGAAATACACAAAAAAGGTAAAAAATATAAAAAAGAAAGCAAAAAAAAATTGAAACACTGAGGTGACCTGGAAGCAGCGCTAAGCAATATTCATAGATGATGGATGAAAATATATTTGGTTTGGAACTGCAGTAATGATGAGATTATTGAAAGGTGAGGGCCAGGGAGATGGCTCAGTAGAATAACCACTTTCCTGTCAAGCACAAAGGCCTGAGTTCAGTCTCTGGTTCCAATAAAAAAGAAAAATAAAAAGATGAAAAAGAATTCTGTGAAACAAAGTCCTAAGAGTACATTCCCAAGAATAAAAAAATTGTATCAGTTTAGGAAAAGAAGAAATACCAATTTTTGTTTTTACTCTCAGATAGGCATTGTTGGAAGAATAGAATAGGCTAGAATGATCAGGAACAGAAGTAGGTATGACCACAGACCATGTAAATACTTGAGAAATCTGAGAGTATGAAAAGATAAGAAACCTGCATTAGAACAATGGAGATGGATCCAGGGTTCATGCTCGACACACCATCACCTTTCAGGGGAGAGCAGGATATATGTTTTCTCTGTCAACTTCAACGACCAAATATGTAGCTTCAATATTACTCAGATTGTAGGAAATCTACTCACAAGTGAAATAAATTAGATTCACGTAAACATTGAATTGCTTACCTCCCATGAGGAGCCCAAAGAATAAATAACGCCTCAAATACATACAGATATAGTGCAATGTGAGGAAATGTGTAAAAAGTAGAGAGGAACTAGAATGAGGGAATCAGGACAGAGAGGAAGGGAGGAAAAACGCAAGACCATCATACTACTAATTTCTATTAGTTAATTGTTTTTTTTTCATTTTATTTTATTTTTTTTCTTTAATTAATTCATTTTTTCAAAGTTTTATTGATAAAC
Organism: Octodon degus; assembly: GCF_000260255.1. Classification (NCBI taxonomy): domain Eukaryota; kingdom Metazoa; phylum Chordata; class Mammalia; order Rodentia; family Octodontidae; genus Octodon; species Octodon degus. The sequence continues at coordinate 273,283 of NW_004524974.1, read as the reverse complement.
AGATAGCAAT
>NW_004524974.1:272255-272732 GCF_000260255.1 Octodon degus | reverse complement strand
CCTCAGGATTTATCTTGAGATCCTGTATCTCAGATTGTAGAACCTTTGTTAGTGCAGCCATGTGGATGAGTCACGGCCATTGCTTGGACAACGTGCTCTCTGTGAAAGACTGAGAGAGTGTCTTCACCCGATGTGACTCTCCTTAGGCACACTCTACATCATCGATCACTTTCCTCTTTGGCCTCATAATCTTCTTCATCAGAAAATTTGGGAAACTACCGAGGTACATGACTTTACAGTACAAGTTCTCATATGTCCTGAGTCTTAATTAACCTTAGAAGGTTAGGGCCAAATGTTGACATTCCTTGTATCCCTCCTTTTTCTCTAATTTTGGTCTCCAAACTTACTTTGTTAACCATCCAGATGACAAGCTTATTGTTATTATCAAACAATTTAGTCTCTTATGCTTAACCTCACTATCTCGCTGCATTTCAAACATCTTAGGCATAATAAGGAGCAGGTATTTTTCATCAAGTA
>NW_004524974.1:266060-267668 GCF_000260255.1 Octodon degus | reverse complement strand
TGCTTCTTTTATATCACAGAAATATCTGCTCCTATACGAGGGTGTAATGTGGTTCTCTTGGACTCAAAGGAAAAGGGTGAAACCTAGGACTCATGGCTCGTTCTTCAGAGCAGTATCTGATCTCCATGGTGACCCTTATGTCTGCTCTAGTTTCAGTCAGCAGCACAATTCTCCCTGAGCCCATTAACCAAGACACCACCACCAACATGTTTCCCCAGCATAATGAGCACAGCATTTTGTCAATAAGAGGTCAACAGAAGCTTGAGTTAAACAGTACCATTTTTTCTAGAAATTTAGGTCAACAGTGATATTATACATCTACAGGATCTCCTGGGGTTAAAATAGGGTCCAATAAAAATGGTCATAACTGATCTTCAGCAGAGGAGCTAGTTATCCGTTTGGTTATCAATGAGATGTTTTAACCTTGGCCTCATTATATGCATCACTACTAACTAATAAACATAGTGTCACCCTATACTTCAGTGTAAGAGAAATCTCAGCTGACACAGTAGGATTACTATGATTTTGAGGTCAGCAGAACTACATAGTTTGTTCAAACCAGACATGACAACATAGGGGGACCCTGTATAAACAACAAAATGAGAGAATTCGGAGAAAGCCTGGGACCACAGTTTTGCATCATCTTTAACCGAGGTATTAAAATGAACATCTTATGTTCTAGGAACATGGGACAAACATCAACTTTGAAGAAAAGTTCCTTTCTCAGTGTGAAACTACTTGTTCACCACTTCAGGAATCATGAACCATCGAACTTACTGTGCTTTTGCAGCTCATTAGCCGTGGAATAGACACCAGGTTCAGATACAAGAAAATGTTATTTGAGTTCATAAAACTTCTCCTTACTCTCCTCCGGCTGTGATCATAATTGTTGTTCAGGGTCTGAAATACTCAGTTCAGCCTCTGAATGAAAAGAAGGCCTGACTGCATTCCCATGATGATGGATGTGTTGAAGCAGTCAGAGCTGGAGACTGTGGACACATCCCAAACACAGGATAAGTTCAAATCAAATGAAACCAAACACATTGGATGAGGACTGTTGTAAGATAAAACTATACTTATTCACTTACTGCTGAAATGAACACTTGAGTTAACAATCAGTACCAAGTACCACAGCTGAAGACACTGCTTGTAGTTCAAACTCTAGCAAAGCAGGTAATGTTGACAGTTGCTGCCAGGTAATAGAATGCAGTGATGTCATGCAGCCCCTCTTTCCAGCAGCCTCAGGTATGGAGGTACACAAAGCTACTTTGTCTTGTCCCAGAAGACAACTGCTAACAAACACACAGTCATTCCACAATCTTAATACTTGTGTCTTTTTGGGCCAACAACTATGGCCTCTTTCCCAAAGACCAACACATTTTTCACAATGCTCATTCATATGTATGTATAAATGCATCATAGAAGAAATCATTTCCAAACATACTGTGTTTTTCTGAGCACTGTCTAGAAGATATATCAAAAATTGTTTCTCATTAAGATACATTTTAAGGATGTTTTTAAGTAAAAATTGTGAACTCATTCTAATTATAAAAATACAAAAATATCACAGTGCTCTTCTCTGAGTTTTTCTCCATTACTTCTAAATTC
>NW_004524974.1:259208-265038 GCF_000260255.1 Octodon degus | reverse complement strand
TGAGGAGTTAGGAAGTGTATGAAAGTCTACAGCTCTCCCTCCATTCCCTGTCATCTCCCTTTCATGAGGTTGGTTGAGCCCCTTAGTGTCTGCTGTTAATGTTCTCATCTGCAGGTAGCCCTTAATCAATGTGAAGAAACTTGGCAAGTTCCTTGCAGTAACGACTAGTGTAACTTACTGTCTACCTCAGTTGTATGCTTACACAGTGTTTTTATCAAAAGGCATTTTATGGGAACCAGGGATTTATCTCAGAGGAACAGAATCTGCCCTTCAAAGACAAGGTCCTGAATTCAGTTCCTGATATAAAATAAATGGCATGATAATACATTTTCAAAAACTTAAAGTCGAGACCCAGTCCTAGCCCAGGTCCGGTGAGTGTGTGGGAGAGTTTCCTGCTACCCTGCGCCAGCGGGACCAGTCCCAGCCCAGGCACGGTGTGGGCGAGGCCATCTCCCACCCACTTGGGGCGCCCCCCACCACTTCGCAGAACCTCTCCAACCCCGCCCCCAAGTAGGATTTTCTGCCGCGTTCCGGGAATGCCCAGTCCTAGCCCAGACCCTGTGAGTGTGAGGGAGAGATTCCTCTCCCCTGTACTCCACCTTGCCTAGTCCAGGCAGAGCTCAGGCCTGGAACACACGCCTGGGGTGTAACCTTGCATTTGCAGTCCCTGCAAAGAGTGTAGAGGATAGATCCACCCAGCTAGTCCAGGAGCAGAACATCTTGCCACAGGGGCACAACAGGTTCAGCCTCAAGAGCAGTAGTGGGAAAAGGATGAGCACAGCAGCCAGACCCAAGCCAGGCAAAACTGGATAAGTCCAAACTTTGTAGAGCTGCACCTGAACTTCAGGATATGCGAAGGTTATAACTACAACAAAGATCTACAGCAAAGGTCAGAAGACAGTACTACACAAAATGACGAGAAGGAACAAAACGCAACATCAGAACCCAAGCCCACCCGTAACAAGTGCAGAGGACACTAACATAGAAAAAATTGGAAATGACACAGCTGAAAGCAATGAATCAATGGCTTGTGAAATAAAGAAAAAGATGCAGAAAGGTATAGAGGACAACAGATAGGAAAAAAATTAGATATTCCTGAATTAATAGCATCTGCACTAAAGAATCAAATGCAGAAACGTATGGAAGAAACCCAGTGAGCACCGAGAACAAGTGTAGAGGGCACTGGCTCGGCTCAAATGCATGAATTAATAGCGTCAATAAAAATAAGCAACAGCACAAAGATATAGAGGAAATCAGAGTGCAATTCTTTTCAGAAATAGAAAAAGAACGCTCAGAACTCAAAGCGGATGAAGTAAAGAAGCAAGGACAGAAACATAGGCAGGAAACCCAATCTGAAAAAAAACACTGCAGTAGAAGAATTTCTAACTGCTTCTAAAGAAGATATTGATAAAAAAAGAGGAGATTAGAAAAATGACGGATTCCTTGAATGAGCAATACAGGAAAGGAATACATTGCATGAAGCAGAGTCAAAGAGATATAGAGGAAATTAAACTCTCAATCACAAGCTTGCAAAACCTTTTAAGTCAATGTGAAGACAGAGTTTCAGATCTTCAAGATGCTGTGGCAGCTAGTGAAAAGGTAAGAGAGGATCTCTTAAAAACAACGAGGATGCAGGAAAGAATAATCTATCACCTGCAAGATGAAGCAAAGATGAACAATGTAAGACTAATAGGCATCAATGAGACAGAAGGAATCAACACAAATGACATTAAAATTATATGGGCAGAAGTAATAGAAGAAAACTTCCCAAATATGAGGAAACAATCTGACAAATAGGTAACTGAAGCATACAGAACACCAAGAAACCTCAAACCAATGAAAAACACATCGAGACATATAATAGTCAAGATCCCAGAAACTCAGCACAAGAACAATCTACTGAAAGCCGCTAGAGAAAATACGCAGATCACATTCAAAGGAAAACCCATCAGAATTACGGCCGACATCTCTTCACAAACCATGCACGTAAGAAGAGCAGGGAGCACAATACTTCAGGTCCTCTATGAAAACAAATTCAAGCCCAGACTACTACACATTGCAAAACTATCTTTCAAGTATGATGGAGAAGTGAAACATTTCCATGACAAAGAAAAGCTAAAGAATTTCACGATTGAAAAGCCAAACTTACAGAGGCTACTGAAAGATGTTCTAGAGAAGTACCAAAACGATCAGAACTCCACAAATGAGATCAGAAGCAACCAAGTAAATAGGGTAAGTAATTACACACAGGAGAAAAAGGAGTAAACAATAAAAGGTAAAGAACATGGCAACCATAAGTCAATACATCTCAATTCTAACCATCAATGTAAACGGACTCAGTTCATCAATTAAGAGAAATAGACTGGCACAGTGGATTAGGAAACAAAATCCAACAATATGCTGTACAAGAAACACTTTTCACTCATAAAGACATTCATAGCTTGAAAGTAAAAAGATGGAACACAATGCTACATTACCCAGCACCTCAGAAAAAAGCAGTGGTAGCAATCCTATTCACAGAAAGACTCAACTTCAAACCAACAATGATCAAGCAAAATGAAGAAGGCCACTATATACTGGTTAGGGGAAAAATTCAAGAGGAAGAGGTAGCACTCGTAAATATGTATGCACCAAACACGGGAGCACACAACTATATAAAGCAAATCTTAATGGGCATGAAAAATCTAATATTCAATACCACAATTTTAACAGGAGACCTTAACACACCCTTATCTCCAAAATATAGGTCAACCAGACAAAAACTTAGCAAAGAAATAACACAACTGAACCAGAGTTTGAAACAAATGGACTTGGTGTACATGTACAGAGTGTTCCACCCAAACACAGCTGAATACACATTTTTCTCAGTTACACATGGGTCATTTTCTAAAATAGACCACATACTGTTCTATAGGTCATGCTTAAGTCTATACAAGAAAAGAGAAATTATCCCATGAACATTATCTGACCACAGTGGAATGAAACTGGAAATAAATGACAAAAGAAACCAGAAAAAATCTTTAAATACATGGAAATTAAATAACGCCCTACTCAGCAACCAATAGGTCACAGATGAAATTAAAAAAGAAATTCAACAATATTTACAATTTAATGAAAATTCAAGCAGAATTTATAGTAAATTATGGGATAGGATGAAAGTAGTTCTCAGAAGGATATTCATAGCTGTGAACTCAAACATTAGGAAAACAGAACAGGAACATATAACTATCCTAATGCTACACCTTTATCAACTAGAAGAGGAAGAGCAAACCAAACCCAGAGCCCAAAGATGGGAGGAAATCATAAGGATTAGAGCAGAAATTAATTCAATGGAGACGAAGAAAACAATTCAAAGAATTAAAAAACAAGTTGGTTCTTCGAAAGATTAAATAAAATTGATAAGCCCCTAGTTAACCTCATCAAACAGAGGAAAGAAAAAATTCAAATAAAAGCAATAAGGAATGAAAAGGGTGTAATTACCACAAATCCAGTGGAAATTCAGAAAATTATCAATAGCTACTTTGACAGTGTTTACTCTCACAGAATAGAATACACAGAAGAAAGGGACAGATTCCTAGAAAGGTACAAATTACTACAACTGAAGTGACAAGATATAATCACTCTCAATAGCCCAATAACAGCCAAAAAATACAAGATGTAGTTAAAAACCTACCGGCAGAAGAAATGTTCAGGTCCGGATGGATTCACAGCTGAATTCTACAAGACATTAACAGAGGATGTAGGCCCTATACTCCTCAAACTCTTTCAAGAAATTGAAAAGGAATCAATCCTCCCAAAATCATTCCTGGTCTCAAGTATTATATTGATACCAAAACCAGGGAAAGAAGCAACTAAGAAAGAGAACTATGAGCCAATATCCCTCATGAACATAGATGACAAAATCCTCAATAAAATCCTAGCAAGTAGCATACAGCAGATCATTAAGAAGATCGTGCAGCATGACCAGGTAGGATTCATCCCAGGGATGCAAGGATGGTTCAATATTTGAAAATCTAACAGTGTGATACACTATATCAATAGAGCAAAAACTAAAAACCACATGATCATCTCCATTGATGCTGGAAAGGCTTTTGACAAAGTCCAACAGTCATTCATTTTCAAAGCCCTACAGAAAATTGGAATAAATGGCTTCTACTTCAATCTGGTAAAAGCAATTTATGGAAACCCAACAGCTAACATAATCCTAAATGCGGGAGAACTGAAATCTTTTACTCTTATTTCCGGTATGAGACAAGGATGTCCTCTATCACCACTCCTGTTCAATATAGTTCTGGAATCATTAGCTACAGCCATTAGACAAGAGAAATAAATAAAAGGAATAAGAATAGGAAAAGAAGAAGTTAAATTATCTTTATTTGCAGATGACATGATACTTTACTTGGAAGACTCAAAAAACTCCACCAAGAAGCTAATAGAATTAATACAGTAATTCAGTAGCAAAGCAGGTTATAAATTCTATACCCAAAAGTCAATAGCATTCCTCTACACAGACAACAAACACACTGAGATGGAATTTATAGAAATAATACCTTTTACAATAGCACGGAGGAAAACGAAATACCTTGGAAATAACCTAACTAAAGAAGTCAAAGATCTTTTCACGGAAAATTACAGTACTCTTAAAAATGAGATCCTAGAGGATTTCAGAAAATGGAAAGATATTCCATGCTCCTCGATAGTAAAAACCAACATTGTGAAGATGGCCATACTGCCAAAATTGCTGTCTAGATTTAATGCAATCCCTATCAGACTACCACCGACATATCTCACAGACATAGATAAATCATTCCTAAAATTTATCTGGAACCAGAAAAGACTTAGAATAGCAAAGGCAATTCTGGGCAATAAAAACAAGGCAGGAGGCATTGAAATTATACTACAAGGCTACTGTGATAAAATCAGCATTGTACTGGGATCATAATAGACATGAGGATCAAGGGAATAGATTAGAAGACACAGAGCCACGACAAACACACTCAGCCACCTTATCTTTGACCAAGGGGACAAATTTTCTCACTGGAAGAAAGATGGCCTCTTTAAAAAAAGGTGCTGAAAAATTGACTCTCTACATGTCGAAAACTCAAACTTCACCCACGTTTATCACCAGGCACTAAAATAAGTCAAAATGGATTAAAGATTTAAACATTAATGCAGAGACACTAAATCTGCTGGAAGAGAAAGTAGGAGGAACTCTTGAAGACATAGGGGTAGACAAAGAGTTCATGGAAAGAAATCAAATCGCACGGGTAACACCTGAAAGAATAAACAAATGGGACTTGCTCTTACCGAGAAGTTTTTTCATGTCAAAAGATATTACCAACAAAGTGAAAAGGCAACACACAAATTGGGAAAAAATCATGACAAATAAGTACTCAGACAAAGGTCTGCTCTCTAGAATCTTTAAAGAGCTAAAAAAACACTAGGGCCCCAAAATTTAAAGACCCAATCCAGAAATGGGCATCCCGGATGAACACACACTTCTCAGAGGAATAAATTAAAGAAGCCAATAAATCTATGAAAAAAATGCTCCGCATCACGAGCCATTCGTGAAATGCAAATTAAAACCACATTGACATATCATCTCACCCTAGAAAGAATGGCTATCATAAAGAAATCACCCAACAACAAATGTTGGAGAGGCTGTGGGGCAAAAGGAAGCCTTCTCCACTGTTGGTGGGAATGTAAACTGGTGCAACCGTTATGGAAATTAGTATGGAGACTCCTTAGAAAAGTTGGTCTGGAAATCCCCTTTAAACCAGCTATTCCTCTACTGGGAAATTTCCCAGACAATCTGAATATATCATATCAT
>NW_004524974.1:256970-258355 GCF_000260255.1 Octodon degus | reverse complement strand
ACTTGATGAAAAATACCTGTTCCTTATTATGCCTAAGATATTTTATATATTCAGAGACATAGTGAGGTTAAGCTTAATATCCTAAGTTGTTTGATAATAACAATAGTTTGTCTTCTCATTGGTTAACAACCTAAGTTTGCAGACCAAAATTAGAGAAACAGGAGGATTGCAAGGAAAGCCAACATTTTGGATGTAACCTTCTAAGATCAATTAAGACTTAGGGCATATGAGAACTTGTACTGTAACATTATGTAACTCGGTACAGTCCCAAATTTTCTGATCAAGGAGATTATTGGATCAAAGAGGAAAGTGATTGATGATGTAGAGTGTGACTAAAGAGAGACACATGGTGAGAAACACTCTCTCAGGCTTTCACAGAGTGCACACTGGCCAAGCAATGGCCGTGATTCATCCACATGGCTGACCCTGACAAGGGTACTAAAATCTGAGGTACAGGATCTCAAGATAAATCCTGAGGGGATTTCACTGACCTTTTCAGACCCAAAAGCTACAACTCTTGTTTCATAGGTCCTGCTTTACCTTGGACCTAACCATCCAGTAGAAATGTATGAAGACGAAATATAGGAAGTAAAGCCATGTTGTTATGTTGAGCTGTCAGGGAATCAGGTCAACAATTTGTGACATTGCCAGTTGAACAGAAGACCCAATGCTATTATGGACTACTGGAATCTTTTAGAATACTTTGCTGAGTTTACACACTTATAATATTCAAATAACGGAACTTAGCAAAAAAAATTGTATACAGATGAATGTCCATTTTGTATCTGTGTATTAAAAGTGGTTCGGATAGATATATAGTTGCATTCTCTTAATGAATAGAATGATTTTTTCTAATGGTGTTTGTAAATAGCATCTCAAATCCGTATCTTGTACAGCAATTAACCACTAAGTTGAATGTATTCAGTGAGTTAATTATTGAATCTGTCCTAGCAATTTGATTTGAAACTGTCTCACTGCTATTTGTTTATCAATAAATTCAAGAAAAAAAATTAAAAATAACTTAAATTCCAAGTAGCTTATCTTTATAGAGATATTTTATGATATCTGCTTGGATAGCATAAAGGAAAGGCAGAGCAGACGTGTTAGCTGATTCTCTTTTAAGGACAATAAGATGTGTCAGTGTCACAAAGTCAAGATTTCAGGAATATATTCCTACTTACACTTTTACTAGCAATATAAAATATTTTTAATACTTTCCACCCAATTCAGCCTGATATTTGAGTACAAAGTTACAACAACTGCATGTCCAAAATATAATTACTATTTAATTTGCCTTCATAAAAGAAAACCTAGTGAAGTTTGGAATGTATTGATCAGAGAGTTGAGAATTTCAAGATAAATGTGGCAATGATAAATTTACACAT
>NW_004524974.1:254414-256085 GCF_000260255.1 Octodon degus | reverse complement strand
ACATTCTCTCCATCTGTGAGCACTGAAGATAAAGGTGACTGTCCTGAGGCACTACTCTGCTGGATCACCTTGTCAGGAGGAATATATTCTCTGAAATGTGGGCCTACATTCTGTGCCAGCAGGGGTCCTTGATTGAGGACATGGACTACAAAATTTTGAAATGATTTATGTTAAACATGTCATAGGTTTTGATTTCTCCACTGAAACCTTAATGATACTTAAAGTTCCACACTTTTTTTAAAACAAAGGTTAAATTAATAAAGCTATTATTACCAAACGTGTGACAAATGCTGACCCCATGCAAACTTTCTTCAGAAGAAAGCAAAGAAGAAGGGTACAAGTTGCTAGTTATGAAGAACAAGCCCACTATTTTTGAACTCCTACAATTAGAAGAGAACAACTAAACATAAAAATAGTTGTGGGATTTTGAGTATTGCTTTGTATTGGTCTGGTTTGGTTTGGTTTATTTTTGCCATACCACAGATTGAACTCGGAACATTGAGATTATCAACCAGGTACTTACGCCACTAAGTTATTTCCCTGGGCAAAAATAGGGGTTATCAACTTCTCTAAGTCTTCTTTATTCCCTCTGAGCTCATATTCACTTTCTGAGTATGAGGGCAACTTCCAATACTAAGCCCTGGTATCTTAAGCAAAACCTCAGTCATATCATCCCTGGTTTAGAACTGGAGATTTTTAGCAATATAAACCTGCTCCCTGTACACGCAGTGCAGCTCCCCGAGCAGGAGGATGCATACTCCTGAAATGTGCACTACATTTCTCTCTCACTCAGCTGAGGTAGTTCAAGGGCTGGTGCCACAGAGATACTCTAGGGCTTCCCCTTAATTATCTGAATGCAAAATTCATCACAGGATGATAAATATGTTACCAGCAAAGAGAACTCATATCAAGGATAGCAAGTAATATCCACTAGTATTTTCTTCAAAAACATCCTTTGAGTAAAATCCCTCTTTTAGATCTCTGAAAAATAAACACAATTATCTGCTTCATAAATGGCTAAGCTATTAGTAATTTCAACTTGATGAAAGTTTTGCCTATGTTGGCCTTACTGAATCCCATTCATGGTGAACAGGGAGGAGGGCTATGCCTGAAAAAAGACTTCCAAAAATGTGGGGAGGTGACAATATCCTAAAAAGAAAAGCAAAATATAGTTATACAATTCTGAAAATCAAGTAAAATAATTGAATTAATTTTTATGATGGCAACCTTATTATGCATCATTTATACAAGGAAGTTCAAGCTTATACACCAACATGTAGCAAGACAGTTATCACTTCCTTGCAGTGAAACTGGAAGATTTACCCGGGAAGGGTTAGGAGGGACAACCAAGGTTTATTATCCCACAGCCAATGTCTGGCATGGAGTCCAGAATGTCCACCACAGTGCAGCTATAACAACAGATTTTATAGGGTCAGGGTTCCCGGTGGTCCTAGCATAATGAACATTTATTTCCCTATTTTGCCAGGAATGTGTGAATGGAGTGGAAATTTACATAATATGGTAGAACTCAACCTGTTCTCCAGCTTGTGTCCTTTTTTAGGCTGTAATATCCTGTCACACAGCAAAGAAGGATAGGAGTGTTCCCTAGTTCAAGCAATGTCAACTCTGTCCAATATGTCTTTCTTACTACAAAATGGCTGTACATTTTCC
>NW_004524974.1:253158-253701 GCF_000260255.1 Octodon degus | reverse complement strand
CCTCCATTTCTCCCTGGGCACACAAAGTGACCAATGAGTCCTCACCTTTTAGAGACAGACCTGGGACCCCTGCTGAGTGGAAGAGGTGGCAGTAGAAACACTTTTTTTTTTTGCGGAACCGGTGATTGAACTCAGGCCCTTGCACTTACCAGGGAAGAGCTTAATCCACCGAGCCATCTCACCAGCCCCAGGAACACTTCTGAAAAGGGTGGAGAAGTGGTTTGTTAGAGCCAATATTCAGTGCAAGGGTGCATTGGTACTGGCACCATGAGGCGTAAAGCTGGGGATGGAGGCTAACTAGGACCAGAGATGGGTCACTAGGGCCCATGAGATAAAGGAGGCTAAAGAGAGAGATAGGCTTAAGAAAAGCCCAAAAGGGAAAAGCTGGATAGAATTACAGTGTTTGACAGGCCACAGATATTTATAGATGTGTACAGATTCATAATAAAATGTTGGGTCATTTTGTTTCTGTATTTATTTTCCTGAGTAACACCACAACAAAGGACTTATCAAGAAGTACTCCTTTAAAATCAAGTCCCAAAT
>NW_004524974.1:250882-251589 GCF_000260255.1 Octodon degus | reverse complement strand
TTTCTCTTAATTCAGTGAGAAGAAGGATTTGTACTAATAGTATTTGGACAGGATATCATGTCTGCATCTTGTCCAATGAAAACCCACTATGAAGAGAACAATATGCACTTTATTAATTATTGAAACTGTCCCATTAACCTGTTCTGAAACTGTATCATTGCTATTTGCTTCTCAAATTTTTTTAAAAAGCTTTGATATTTCATAAACATGTATAAAGGTTTAGAATACTATGTGAAAGCAGTGGAGTTTGAACATACACTAGATTTTGGCATTGTATTTATGTAGACAGGCCCGGTGGTGATATCCAAAGGAGTATAAGCTATGATAACTTGTTAATATTAGGCCCAACTTATACCATAGAGATAAAAGGTGCCCCAACCTGTTGAGATCAACCCAAAATGATTTTTAGACTTTAATTCATAATACTCATCAGTTTCATTGAGTATTTGGTCTAATTTCTCCACTGTTATTGTCATTTTCCTTCAGAGAAAGAAGAAGAAGTTAAATTAATATGCTTGTTTACACAAATGGTCATATTAGGTTAAGGGAGGCTATGTGATGGTTAACTCTTTCAAAATATAGCACACAGGTGGGTGGTGGCCCATCATGTGATGAGGCACTGCATGGTGACACTGTGACATCACAAGAAATCAACCTCAAGATCTTCACAAATGGCCACATGGCAGATTACCACATGCTGGCAGTGC
>NW_004524974.1:245930-249697 GCF_000260255.1 Octodon degus | reverse complement strand
AGTTGCTTTTAGCATTCAGCCATGTAGAATCAAGGCCATGTGAATTTAGCAGTTTGCACTTGGGCTGGAACCTATCAGTGTCCTTTAATTCCAACAAACATACCAGCAAGGATGCCTGGGACCTCTCTAACATCCCTCCACATCTATACTTGAGATGGTGAGTTCTTACTGGAGCTGTGTGTGTTTCTCAGATATTCCATGAACCTCTATCCCAATTCCTCTCCAGAGTTTCAAAGTCCATCAAATTACCACTTCATAGCCCAAGGGAAATGGTCACTTGCTCACAACCACAGGCTTGTGCCCCATGCTTCCGCTGTCTACATTCCCTTCTCTCTGCCCATCTGGACCTGCAGCCAGCTCATTCATACCTTTGAGGTGTGGGGGATAGGGCGGAAAAGAGGTCCTGCCTCCTCCCTGTTCCTCTTCCTTCCTCATCTTTTATGAGACTTTGGGGTGTTGGAGTTTTTTTTTTCCTTTGATATGGGGATTTTTAGAAGAGGGGGGTTGTGCTCAACAAAGAACTGAATAAAATAAGCATGAATATCAGTAACAATTTACATTCATTAAAGTTAGGAAAAATGAAAAGCAATGGGAAAAATGCCTCTGCGGAGCAAGCATGGGCCAAGTAAAAGGAAAAAGGAAGAAAAACCAAATAAACTATATATTGTAAGACACAAAATAATGAAGCTACTGAATTTGGAAACATCATGTGTGGGAGTGCAGGAAGAGCCCTCACTGACTGAAACAGTCAAGCTAACTTTTTCTTAAGAAAAGCATCCTGTCAGGGAAGTTGAATAATATTCTAGTGTTGAGGCCTCTTTGAGAGCAGCCAGGTAGCAGAAGGAACCATTAGTGGTGCTGAAGCTGTTGGGTAAGCCTGATCAAGATGACAATATCCCAAATGTACTGAGATTTCACCACAGAGCCCATGGGGGAAAAGCCAGTAGGAAGCCTGGCTGGAATTGGTGAAGTCCTGGGGAAGAAGTTGGAGGAAAGAGGCTTTTGCAAGGCAGGCCTATGTGGTCCTTGGCCAATTTGTGGTGCTAAAAATATGAAGTCCTCCTCTGGGAATGGCTGAAGGATACATGTGCTGCCAATACCAAGCAGTCCCAGGATTGCTACAGATGCCCCAGGAGTAGAGTGAGGATAGTCTGGGGAGCCCCCAATCCCCAGCCCCAGGATCTGAGTCTCCAGAGTTCAAAGCTGACTGGAGGCACCTTACTCCCTTCTTCTGCAAAGGAAAAGATTGCTCTTGTCATACTCACCGCTGACATATTCAAAAGTCTTTTCAGAGTTCTCTCCCCCACACTATTTCAATTTTTCTGGAAATATCACTCTTGCATGCATCTCCCTTTCTTATCCTTCCCTTGCCAGTTCCTTGGTGACAGTTAACAGCTTTCTTGAATGGATTCCTGTCCTTTTCCCTCACTTCCACCTCATCTCTGGTCTGTATGATGTGATTTGGCTCTCTTTTTTGGCAGAACAGTCACTGTTCTTAGATTAAGAATGTCAGTAGGTTTCCTGAACAAAAAAAAGTCAGAAAAACATCTGCCTGGACATTGTAGGCTATTGGCTGCTAGCCAACATTGTATATAAATAAACACATATAATGTTGTTCTAGTGTCATCTTGCCAACCAGGCAGATGGGCTACCACCTGACCCAGCTTATCTTTTCATCATACAATAAAAGCTGTATTAAAAGGAAAATTTATAGTGATAAACTCACATCTTTGTTAAACAGAATGAGCATAAGTAAATGATATTATGCTGCACCTCAATGTCCTAGAAAGAGAGGAGCAAGTCAAGCCCAAAGCCCAAAGGAGGCAGGACATTATAAAGATTAGGGCAGAAATTAATGCAATGGAGATGAAGAAAACAATACAAAGAATAGAAGAATCAGAGTTGGTTCTTTGAAAGAATACATACAACTGATAAACCCCTAGTCAACCTAAGCAAAAACGGAAAGAAAAACTCCAAATTCATGCAATAAGGAATGAAATGGTTTAAATCAGTATAGATCTAGAGAAATTCGGAGGATCAATAATACCTACTTCCAAAATCTTTACTCTAGGAGGATGGACAACACACAGGAAATTGGCAGTTTCCTAAATATATGTAAAATGCCAAAGCTGAGTCAAAAAGGTATATAAATTTGAATAACCCAATAATGGAAAACAAAATTGAAAATGTAGGAGTGAGTGAGAGGACCTGGTGCCCTCCGGATCCTGAACAGACCCAGAGTGCAGACCTGGCCAGTGAGTGATACAACCGGGGGATGCAGGATACTAATTCAACCCAGACTGCAGGCCCAGCAGGGAAACATTCAGCGGAACTCCCTGCAAAGAGGCTAGAGGCAAGACCCACCCAGCTGATTCAGGAGCAGAACATATTCCCAGAGAGATACAAAGGGTTCAATTCTAATGCTTGCAGCAGAAATAAGTGGAGCATACAGCCAGATCCAAACAAGACCCACCTGGAGGAATCTGAGTTTCGTAGATCTGGACCTGGTGCTAAGGTAATTACTCTGTATGAGCTCTAAAACAAAGGTCAGGAGACAGTGGTATACAAAATGACAAAGAGAAGGGACAAAATGCAGTCTCAAGCCCCGAATCCACACAGTACAAATGCAGAAGACACTAGCACTGAGGAAACAGGAAAACACACACTAGATATCTCTGAAAAAATAGCGTTTACTTTAAAGAATCAACTACAGAGAGGTATAGAAGAAATCACTTCAGAAATAATTTCGGAACTAAAAACTGTAGTGGTAACTATCATCAAAGAAGTATTAAATGCTTCTAAAGAATACACTGATAAAAAATAGAGAATATAAAAATGATGGAAACCATGAATGAACAATTTAGAAAAGAAATAGAATCTATGAAACAGGTTCAAAGTGATATACAGGAAATTAAAACCTCAATTACAAGCTGGAAAAAATTTTTGCGTGAAAGTGAAAATAGACTTTCTGACCTGAAAGTCACCATTGCAGCTAGTGAAAAAGTAAGAAAAGATCTCTTTAAAACAACTAGGATGCAGGAAAAAATAATTCAATACCTGCAAGATGATGCAAAGATGAACAATGTGAGACTAATAGGCATCAATGAGAAGAAAGAAGTGAAAACAAATGATATAAAAAGAATATGGGCAGAAGTAGTAGCAGAAAACTTCCCAAATATGGGGCAACAATCTGACATTCCTGTAACCAAAGCATATAGAACTCCAAATAGTATGAATCCAATGAAAACCACAACCAGACACATAATAATCAAGATCCCAGAAATTCAGCATAGGAACAGTATACTAAAAGCTGATAAAGCAAAGAAACAGATCAAATTTAAAGGAAAACCCATCAGAATAATGGCAGATTTTTCTTCAAAATCCATCAAGTCAAGAAGAGCATGGAGCAAAGTACTTCATGTCTTGCAAGAAAACAAATTCCATCCCAGACTGATAGATCCTGCAAAAGTCTCTTTAAAATATAATGGAGAAGTGAAATATTTTCATGACAAATAATAACTAAAGAATTTCATGATGACAAAGCCAAGCCTACACAGGCTACTAAATGATGTTCTAGAGAGTGAACAAATGGATCATAGCCCCATGAATGAGAATGGAAAGAATGCACCAAATAGGGCAAACAAACAGACAATAAGATGTATACAATAGTAGTCTTTTAGTTATTCTTTTGTGGTCAGCAGCAGGATATTTTCATCAGCACACTCTACAAATGGACTTCTCTTCCACCCTATGAGTCATGATTCCAC
>NW_004524974.1:222467-227895 GCF_000260255.1 Octodon degus | reverse complement strand
TCCATTTCACAGTAATATCAGTAAGCATTTCTTCTGGATTTTAACAACTAAGGTTTGGAGAACAAAAATTGGATACATGAATGGGTAAGAGTGTAGCCAAAATTTTGGGTCTAGTCTTTTTCTGTCATTAAGGACTCAGTAGATAACTAAACCTCTTTTGTGACATTCTATAGCTCACTTGAATCCTTGATTTTCTGATCAAGGAGATTATGGGACCAAAGAGGAAAGTTATTGACAATGTATAGTATGCCTAAGGAGAGTCACCTGCAGAAAAATTATTTCTCAAGCTTTCATAGAAAGCAAATTGTTCAAGCAGTGGCCATGACACATTCAGGTGGCTCACACTGCAGACAAGCTATGAGGTGCTGTACATGATTCCAAGGTAAGTCCTGGGGAGATTTAACTGACCTTGTCTGATAGCAAGGGTTAATTTTTCTATTTGTACAGGTTTCACCTTAACTCAGTCTTAAACATCTCATGTGTAATCACAAAATATAAAAAGTAATATCATATTAATATGCTACATTATAAAAGTTTCAAATCACTAACTTCTGACTGTTCCCAGCTCACTATGGTTATAGACTATTGAACTATATAGGGTCAAATTGCAGAATACAAGTATCAAAAATTTTAGACTGGTATCAAAAATGAAAAGGTCTTCTAAAGAGTTCTCCAACCTGCTCCAACTGAAATGGTATACCCATCATTCACTCCACAAAACAAATACAGAACAAACATTACAGCCACTAAATCTGGAAATTGATCAAATTGCTCTCCTTGCTTAAGGCAGTCCAGCTACTGTCTTCTTGAGAAAAACATTCTGCCTGGATATTGTAGCCTATTAGTTGCTAGGCAACATTGTGTATTATAACTTTGCAAAGGTATGAATAAATACCCATACTTTTGTTTGGGGTCTCACTAACCAGGAAGATGGGCTACCACCTGACCTAGCTCAGGTCTTCTTATTTTTCCTCATTCCTGATGCCTTTTCTGCCCAGGGTACAACAGATCACAACTAAAGGCCCATGGATCCCTACAAGTTAGCACTTACTAATGACAGGCCCTTTTTTTTATGTCTCATGCTGGTATCACTTTCAAATCATCTTATCTGAACTCTGCTCCAGATCTTGCAGGAAGTCCACATGAAGAGCTCTGAGAACTGATCAGAAGACCTGTCCTGTCCTGTCACATCTCATTTCCCAGTTCTAACAATTGTATTATAGTACCTGAAATGGTATTATAGTACTTGAAATTTAATCATTGGACATTAATATTGGTAATAAATCATTGAAGGTTTACATGTTATTTCAGTTTTCTTCTTTGAGTTTGAATTTTGAGGAAAAATTTCAGGTTCTCTTGATAACATGATATATTTTCATCATATATCTTTTTTGAATTGAGGTTTGATTCGCAGAACATTTCTGGAGTAATCCATATAGTATCCTGAAACAGTGAATACTGCCAAACCAGACAATAAGAGATAGACAACAGCATCTCCAAGAAAAGTGTCACTAAGACCCAATGATGTGATTGTACCTAAAGAGGAATTCTGGGAAATTACCTGCACACAGAGTAAGTACTGGGGACTGAAATTATGAACTACACACTAATTTACAGCATCATTCTTTTTTATTTATTTTGAAACAGGGTCTTAATAAGTCATTGATTCTGTATTTGAGTACCACAGGACTAGGATTACAGATGTGGACTGCTGCTCCTGGCTACATTTATGTTTCATGTAGTAAAAATAAAAGCTAAAAATCACTTGAGTTGTATTACAAGATAGAGTTTATTTCTCTCTCTCTCTCTCTCTCTCTCTCTCTCTCTCTCTCTCTCTTTCTTTCTTTCTTTCTTTCTGTCTTTCCTTTCAAGACAGGCTCAAACAGACATTTATAACTTGTGCCAACACTCCTGCCTCACACTCCAAACAGTTGGAATTACAGACATACACCATCATGCCCAGCTGGTATTCCTCCTTTATAAACCGCAGAAAATCTACTTGGCTGAGAAGTCTGGTACATGTGTCCAGGATGGCAAAGCTGCTTTCAGCACCTTTACTTGATCCAACACCAGTGTCTTCAATTGATGAAAAGAATTCTAGAAATGTATTGAGTTTGAAAAAGCATTTGGTGCAATCTTACCTTCATGCAGTGTTGGAGAAAAATAAGCTAATTGCTTATCAGAGTAAAAGCATTTTTGTCTCTTCTTCTAAGGAGAAGGTAACCTGAAAGAATTACTGAGGAGTGAGACTACTTCCTTAGTTACTCTCAGATAATTGAGCCTCCTGCTTAGATATTGGTTAGTTGGCCATGAAAAAGCAAGTGGCTATTGGATTTGGGGACTGTAGGTGGCAGTTCCAAGCTGAAGACATTGGTTAGCCCTCAGTATCCTTCTGCCAGAATGTCTCCCTGCAGGCCGCAGGTCACTATTTTTTCATTTACCTTTCACTACGTGGCCTAAACATTTCCCCGTTACTTTCTGTGAGTTAAACACCCTCCTGTATTCTCATATCTGTATGTAATTGTATTTGTAACTCTTACATTTCATTGTTTCTGTCTCACCTCCCAATCCTTGAACTTACCTGTTGGTCAACTTTGTGCCCATAATAAAAGTAGAGGAGGACTCCAGAAGGTGACAAATCATAAAAGTTGTGGGCAGGTAGTGTGTGCCTTGTCCTGGTCACATTGTTTCATTTCTCTGATCCAGAACCCAGCAATACCACGAAGGCACATCAACCTCATCTCCTCGCACCTTCTGTGCTATGGGGACACTATGACAGGTATCAAGCTACAGAATGCAGGCAGTGCACCACCCTATGTGGACACAGGGAGAACTCCATGAGCCTTAGATAGGAGGGCAGCACCTATAAAGCTGGTTATTAACATGCTTGTGCCAGTTACCTCCTCTATAGGAAGGTGTGTGGGAGGAAGAAGTGGCTGGGATTCACTCTACACTTTTGTTCTGCCTCTTGTAGGGCACAAAGAACATTGCAGACACAGAGCATCCCACCCTGTGCCATTTCTTAGAGTAAGGGAAGAAAGCTGAGACGCTACCCTAGGAAACCCACTGTTTCTACTCCAGGACTGGGGTAACCAAACCTCAGGCTGAGGAAGGTCAAGCTGTCTCTAGGAAGGTGAAGTTGCTTTCAGCTTCAAAGGCACTGAGAGATCCTCACCCAGCTCCATTCCTGCAAGCGCTGAGATGCCACCTTCCCAGCACCAGGTGACAGCAGGCTGGAAGGCAGCTGGCAGAGCTGTGAAAACACCCTGATGCCCATAGAAAGCAGCCAGGGGGTGAGGAGATGCAAGGTAAAGCTGAAAGCTACAGTGCAGATTAGCCCATCCAGAGGCCCTTGAGCTGGGCTCAGAGGCCAAATCAGGTAGAGGATGCTGACAGAGATGGCAGGGCTCCCTATGCACAGCATGCTGCAGCCCTGAAACAAATTTAATTCAGAGAGACCCAGGCTGCCTGTGAGTTCCCTGAGAGAATAACTGGGCCAGTCACAAGGGCCCGGAGAATGTGCTCCTGCTCATGAGCCCCTGACTTCCCATCCATCAAAAGCAAGGACAGAGCCCTGACTGCCTTCAGACCCCGACCACCCTGGCCAGACCAGGTGATATTGGCCCCAAATTCCCGGACCGCTGTGTCATGGCTCTTCCTGAAGCCTGCAAACACTTGGAAGTGGCTAGAGGCTGCCTCATTGCATGGGACTGGGTGCGCGGTGGGGCATGTGGGTTCTCACGTGAAGCCCCAGGCCTGCCTTTACACTGTTGAGATCCTCTGTGGAGGTCCCCTCCGCGAGGGCACAAGCACGAGGGAGCCAGTGACTGCGTTATCGCGGTCTCAAAGTCCGCCTTCTGTCCAGTAACTGCCTCTCACCCGAGTTATGAGCTGTCAGTCAATGTCTGGGCTCTGCTCAACTCAATGGCTCAGGGGACAGGGACTGGAGGCAGGGGAGGTGGTGCCTTTGGCTTAGGCTCAACTTGACTTGTCTCAGCTGGGCTCGGCTATGGCACACCTACTTACTCTGTGGTCCGCCTGGAGGCAGCGCTGAGAAGCTGGGATTTGCAGGCCAGGCAGGAGTTGGCTGGGTTCTGGACTGGCTGGGGCCCCTGGTGCGTGGGCACAGCAGGGTTTGTGATGGGTGGAGCTTGGTGGGCGGGGTCTGTTGGATGGGCGGGGCAGGAGTAGAGGGCACACATCATGTATCAGGTGGAGTTCAAGTAGGATGTGTCCTAGACCTGGGGCTTTGCCTTGGCAGGTACTTGTTGGGCATCCACAGCCCGGTTCACTGTAAGTGCCACCGCTGCCCTCCCCCTTTGAATAGATGAATAGGGCCTGAAGAGCAGTGGCTGAGGTGTATGAAATTCTACAGTCAACAGTAGAACACAAAGTCTCTCCTTTGACTTGGTTCCTCTCCTCGCCTCAAGGCTCTGGATGTCATGGTATTTGGGGCCCCACTTCTCTCAGGGACTACATGCTGCAGCTGCCTCCAGGATGAGTATTGCTCCCAGCGAGCCTGGTTCCCCAAACCACTGCACACCTTAGGAGCCTTGAATTTCCGCTCACCTTTCTGGATACTGCGTGAGCAGCACATCTCCATCTCCACTGCACCCCCTTCAAGCTTCCTGGATTTCCTCGAGCCTTAGAGGTGTTTCACCTCCCAGCAGGGTAACAGCATTGGAGACAGGAGTCATAGGGGCTCCATGAGAGGGTAGCTGAGAGATCAGGCCTCTCAGACCTGGGTGTCACCCTGACCCTGCCAGACAGCCAAAGGAAGACCTAAGGTCATGTGTCAAGTGAATGAAAGGTTCAAAACCCTCTGGTCTGCTGTGTAGATTTTCAGCCTGCTTTTGCTTTGTTCCTCAGAATTTCCAGGCTACAGAGATCTTAAGGCACATGGTGAGAAATGATTCCAATCAATTTTGCTGAGATGACCACCTCTTCTCAGGCTACCAATATATATATATGTTTTCAATCTCCTGCATCTTCATCAGAACAATAAGTGAAATTCCTTATGGACATTTGAAGGAATATTTACTACTGCATAGCTGGCCTGGTGCTGCAGGCCTGTAATCCCAGCGCTGTAGGAGGCTGAGGCAGGAGAATCTCAAATTCAAACCCAGTCTGTGCAATTTGCCAACCTACGGAGACCTTCAAACTTTAAAATAATAAAGGACTGGGGATATAGCACCATTGGAAGTCCCTGGGTTCAACATTCAGTAGTCCATTAAAGAGAAAATGTGCATTAGATCTAGTTGTACTAATACTGAGAGCCCTAAAACAGACTTAAGTAAAACAAAAATTTGCAAAACATGCGTAAGGTAATCAATTTGTGTATTGTTTATGGATATATGCAAGTGTTTTAAATATCACAGGATGAGTGCATATTAAATTCATGACAGACCAAGACAAGGAAGGAAGTAGG
>NW_004524974.1:220141-222367 GCF_000260255.1 Octodon degus | reverse complement strand
CTCTAGGAGGCTGAGGCAGGAGAATCTCAAATTCAAACCCAGTCTGTGCAATTTGCCAATCTGCCGAGAACTTCAAACTTTAAAATAATAAAGAACCGGGGATATAGCACATTGGAAGGCCCTGGGTTCAACATTCAGTAGTCCATTAAAAAGAAAATGTGCATTTGATCTAGTTGTAATAATACTGAAAGCCCTAAAACAGACTTAAGTAAAACAAAACTTTGAAAACATGTGTAAGGTAAGCAATTTGTGTATTGTTTATGGATACATGCAAGTATTTTAAATATCACAGGATGAGTGCATATTAAATTCATGACAGACCAAGACAAGGAAGGAAGTAGGGGCTGGTTAGGGCTCAGTATACAATGCTTATGGCCACTGATCCGCAGCACTGGAAAAAACAAAAAAGGGTTAAATACAGTCAGAGAAGGGTAAGGCAGCCTGAGGAACATCATGAAATTGTTTGTTTGGTTTACTTACAAATGGATGTGAGACAAATGGCAAAATTTTAACAGTCAATTATAAACAGTGGCTGCATGACTTCTGGATTTTTCCATTTCCTGACAAAATTCAAACCCCATCTTCTGGGTTTGTATGTATCCCCAGCCCTTTATTATCTTGAATTTTGAGAGAAGTTCTCGGTAGGTTGCTAAATTGCACAGACTGGGTTTAAATTTCAATTAGGGCTGACAGAAAGTGTTTAGGACTCAAAGGCAGAGGTCCACAACTTTTATCTTTTTGAGACAGGGTCTCACAAGGTCATTCAGGCAGGTCTTGAACTCATGACATAGCCCATACTAGCCTTAAACTTGCTGGGGTGCTCTTGCCTCAGCCTCCTGAGTGCTGGACATGCACACCCAAGTGTGGCTTACAAACATTTTTTGTAAAGGGCCAGAGTATAAATCTTTTATTTTTGCTTCTGACATATCATTCTGCTTTTTTTCATAAAGCTGAGTTTTAATTCACCATGTTCTCTGACTGAACTTAAATTCAGAGATCCTGCTTCAGCCTCCTGAGTGCTGTACCCCAGCAAGATAGGTAAATATCTGAGGAACTGAGGGCCACCTGCTCTCCCAAGGAAGAACTGACCTAAGGGGCAGAGACCAGCTGAGGCCACCAGACTAGTGGAGAGGCAACATGGCCTGGAATTTATTGAGCTTGGTTATAGGCAGATAGGAGGAAAAAGCCATCTGTAGGGAACAGATAGAAGTGTGTGCCTTTTATGAGCACAGAAAGCAGTCAAGGGACATTAAGCAGGAAGATGTTCATACACATCTGTGGTATAAGTTCTCTGGTTGTCTTGCCCCTCAGTGGGCAAAGTCCTTGAAGTGTTTGGTGTAAATTTTCTGGTGTCTCCAGATGTTCCCAGATAGCCTAAACTGCACCATTCCTTGTCCTGCCTTGTCTGCTTCAGGACATCCTGTTCTTGCTGATGACAGCCTTGGTGCTGAGTTCCCTACTGAGATTAGCACCTCTGCTGGCAGCAGGGTGGGGCTGGGAGAGTCAGGCTGGCTTCCACCCTTACACTGACAAGCCAGTAGCTGTAGGTGATATGTGAATGGACATAACTTTCATAATAAAACTTTATAAACACTGAAGATAAATCACATAATTGTCACATTTCACTAAAAATACTGGTATGGTTTATTCCAACATTGAGACACATACCTGCCATCCCAGCATGTGGGAGTCAAGCTAGGGAATCACAGTCAGTTCTAGGTCAGATTGGCATATATGGTGGGGTCAAGGCTAGCTTGGACCACGTCTCAAAAATCTAAAAAATTTTAAAACCCAAATTATAGTTATCTGTCAGAGCTTTAGCAGTAGCATTTGGACTTATTTGAAATATAAAATAGCTATAGCACTTCTTCAGACATAATGGATGAGGAATTCTGAAGGAGGACCACAGAATCAATGCCTTAGGTGACTCTGATGCTTCAGAATGGTAGAGTCACACTGTTCTCAGGGACCTCAGAAAGCTATGCTAAGATTCCTCAGGATAAAGGGCTGGGGTGTTATCTGGGTTGCTCTCTTCCTCCACTCAGTGGGAGTTGAATCAGAGCTTTGAAAATAGTGAGGCACTGAGATGAACCAGCCATCACACTGGTGGTGTGAAGAGTTCTAGATTTTTTCACAGTTTCCTCCTGTTTCAAAGGGTGATTATACATACCTCTGTTCATTGTATCTCAGAGTTGGTGCCAGGCCTTGAAAATGTGGGGTCTTTGG
>NW_004524974.1:218557-219941 GCF_000260255.1 Octodon degus | reverse complement strand
TTCACCTTTGCATTGGTGTGGGTAAGGTTATAGAAGTAGGAACAGCAGAGGTTAGGAGAAGTGGAAGACCTTGGCAGGACTCTCTGTGCCAATTTTAGGCTCCATTGCAAAACATTCATGGGCTGCTATGCAATTGAAGCTGCAAACATAGGCTGCTAGCTACTACGGGCCATAAAAAAGAGGTGAGAGATACTTCTCTTGGTTTCCTCCCTCAGCACAATGGTACCTTCAGCTGGTGCTGTTCAGTTTAGTTCCCACAAACCTTGACCTGTGTACGAACCAACCCCATCAGTCTTTGCAGAGCATGCATGTAACATTTCCCATGGAAATTGTTGTAGAAGTGCCCTTCAGTTCATCTGAGAAAATTGTAAGTACCCATCTAAGAATGTAGTAATACTCCATGAAATCATGCTCCTTGCTCAGTGTGATATTTGTTGTCAGTTTATTGTCAACAAGCTCCATGTTCACCTTTCATCATGTGCTAAGAGGTAATGCATAGCCTTCCTTTAACTGCTGTTCTTTAAAGCTAGCACACCATGTGTCTTTGACTGCTGCAGGTTGAGGAGGGACACAACAGGAAGGAGGAGCTGGGCTTACCTGCAGTGCTCAGATCCTGCAAGGTGGAGCAGCAGAGGGAGTGTTTGGGGGTCCTACATGCTTCTACCTTACTCTGTGTCATAGCTCTCGCTCCGCTTAGCCTTGTACTGCCTCTTGGCATGAAGGTTGGGTTGGGTGATTACTTGAAGGCTTTTGAAGATTTTCCTCTAGACAGGAATCAGTGGACATGAGTCCCTTCCCTAGGTATCTCCTCAACAAGGGAGACTGGTTTATCATGCAGGAAAGACACGAATGGTCTACACTATATTTGCTTAGACTGGCACAAGCCTATCTGTGAATTCTGAAATCATTTCCTGGGCATTCTTCCAGCAGCCATACTCTTGCCGCTCTGACCCTGGGACTTTGTCATGGACCATCAGCAGGCTTCTTATGGAAATTACCCAATTATGGCCTGGGGTGTTGGAGTCTGGGTGTCCTGTTTTAGAACCCAGACAGAGATGCCAAGGGGTCAAGTAACCAGCCTAGCACCTGCCTTTCATTTGACCCTCTTCTTGGCATAAAGATCTCCTGCATGGAAAAGCAGTGGATTTGAGATCTATGTCCCAGGAGCTGCTCACATAGATGCCTTGTCTCTGAGCTGATGGTCCTACTTCTCACAGGGGAAAAGGAATTGACATCTAAAATATGAGATTTTCTTCTCCTGGGGAAAGCAGGAAGTTAAGTTCATTTTCCTTAGAGTCTTTCCTACCAGAATTTTGTCAGTTTCTGAACTACTTCTGATGTCCTTATTGGCTGCAGATGTCCTATACTTCCCCTCTGAGATATT
>NW_004524974.1:216356-217853 GCF_000260255.1 Octodon degus | reverse complement strand
AAGTTCAGACAAAGATCATTTTCAGGGTGTTCATAGTTCCTTGGTTTTCAAACAAAGCAAGCTTATATTCAGGCAAGTGGGAACTGACCAGGACCTTGGGAATCTGTTTAAAAGCTTCTACAAGTAATAAATTTTCCCAATTAAGAGAACAGCCTTATCTCTGAGTGGCATGGTTATCACTCTGGACTAGGACGCATTAGCAACCCATGTCCTTCGCTGCCTCAGTTGTTGGGCTCTTGACTTCATAGCATCCTGCACATGCCCATTTCCAACACAGCCAGTGGTCCCTGTGTTTAGCACCTTATTGCTGTACAGCCTGGTCTCAGAAGAAAGGATGGAAAATACTGCTTTCAGAGTCTAAAAAGAAATGGTTGAAATAAAACCAAACCACTAATATTTTGTGACATGTGAAAATTATGAGATTGAATTTCAGTGTTTATAAATAATGTTTTATTAGGACAGTTATACCCATTCACATATCACCTATAGCTCTGGCTTGGCAGTGTAAGGGTGGAAGACAGCCTGAGTCTCCCAACCCTACCCTGCTGCTAGCAGATGTGCTAATCTCAACTGGGAACTTAGTACCAAGGTTGTCATCAGCACAGAGAGGATGTCCTGAAGCAGGGGAGACAGGGCAAGGAATTGTGCAGGTTATAAGCCATTTGGTAAGGTCTGGAGACACCAGAAAATTTACCAAAGACACTTCAAGTACTTTCCCCACTGAGGAACAAGGCAGCCAGAGAACTTCTTCCTGCCTTATGTCCCTTGCCAGCTTTCTATGCCTATAAAAGTCACACTCTTCTATTTGTTCCCCACAGATAGGTTTTTCGCCTCCTGACTGCCTATACCCAGGTTCAATAAATTCCATGCCATGTTGGCTTTACACTAGCCTGGTGGCTTCACTGGTCTCTGCCACTCACCTGAATTATTCTCATGGAGAGAATGTGTCCCAAAGTACCTCTAATATTGACCTATCTCGTTACAGCACTCAGCAAGGAGACGCAGGAACTCTGTGAGTTTAAGTTCAACCAGAGAACATTGTGAATTCTAAGGAAGCCTGGAATACACAGCAGGATGATGTCTCAAAGACAAAATTAAATGATTTACACTCCGGTCCTTTACAGAAAACATTTGCTAGCCAGACATGGAGGAAGATGTCCACTACTCAATAGAGGCTGAGGCAAGAACACCCCAGCAAAGTTTAGGCTAGCCTGAGTCACATGATGAGTTGAAGACCTGCCTAACCTATCTTGTGAGGCCCTGTCTCTAAAAAACAAATGTTTGCTGACACACGGCTTAGTGTCCTAAACACTCTCCATTGGTTGTAATACATGTTTTGGGAGAAAATGAAAAAATCCAGAAGTTATGCAGCCACCACTTATAATCAACTGTTGAAATTTTGCCATTCATCTCACATCCATTTATAAGTAAACTAAACAAACTATTTCATGATGGTCCTCAGACTCCCTTCCCCTTCTCTGTCTGTTGTTCCATCTT
>NW_004524974.1:213138-216123 GCF_000260255.1 Octodon degus | reverse complement strand
TTTTAGTGCCCTACCAATAGGCTTCCCTTGGTGCTATATCCCTAGCCCTTTATTATTTTAAATTTGGACAGAATATCTCACTAGGTTGCTAAGTTGCACACACTAGGATTGAATTTGAGGTCCTCCTGTCTCAGCCTTGATAGTGCTGGGATTACAAGTCAGCACCACCAGGCCTGCTATGTGGTAGAAATTATTTTTTAAATTTCCAAAAGGAATTTCACTTGCTCATCTCATGAAGACACGGGAGGCTGGAAATGCATGGATGTCGGTAACCTTAGAGGAGGTGGTCACCTCATGGAAATTGATTGGAAATCATTTGTGCCCATGTGACTTGAGAGCCCTGTAGCCTGGAAATTCTGAGGAGCAGAGAAAAGCGTGCTGGAAACTACCCAGCAACCCACAGGGTTTTGGTCTTTTCATTGACTTGGCGCTGACCTTAGGTGTCACTTATGCTGTTTGCAGGGTCAGGGGGACATATCTGAGATGACACCCAGGTCTGGGATGTCTGATCTCTGCAGTCACCCTGTCATGGATCTTCTGTGTCTCCCGTGTCGTCATTTGTTACCCTGCTCGAGACAAAACACCTCTAAGGCTCCAGGAAAGCCAGGAACCAAGAAGGGTGTGCAGGGCAGAAGGAGATGTGCTGCTTGACCAGCACTCAAGACAACCTCTTGCGGGTTGCAGGGGCTCAGGGAAGCAGGCCGGCCTGAAGCAATACGTGGGTGCGGGGGCTGTGGCAGAAAGCACCACAGATGGACGAGAACTCTAAATCCTGCTGCAAGCAGAGCCCAAGAAAGGAAGCAGATTTGAGGTGGGACCTAGGCTTTCCTCACCAGCCTGAGGAACTTCCTGCTGCCCAGGCTGAGGCCTTTCAGTACCCCATTCAACTAATGAAAGCAAGGGGTGGTGGTGGCAGTTCCTATGGCCTAGGAGTGGCATCTGCTTGCCAGAAGGAATGTCACAGCCCCGCCACGCCCTGCCCGCCGCAGATTGTGAGCCCCACCCACCAAAGTTCCTGAGGCAGGTCTAGTCCTCCTCGTGAGCCCCGCCCACCGCCACTCCTCTTCCCCGCCTATCCAGCTCCTTAGCCCCGCCCACCACAACTCCTCAGCCCCACCCATCGCAGCTCCTCTGGCGCGCCTACCCCAGCTCCTTAGCCCCGCCCACCACAGCTCCTCAGACCCACCCACCAGAACTCCTCAGACCCGCTTACCCCATCTCCTCAGTTCCGCCTCTCCTCACTGCCGCCCAGTGGGCGAGCAGGAGCCCCTCCTCCTAGGAAGAGCTCTGGCCAATCCGCACGCAGCCTGAGGCCAAGCCGAGCTGAGCCCAGCAGAGCTGAGAGGAAGCCAGAGAGCCAAAGCCGGTAGAGCCCTTCTACCCGCTGCCCACACAAGCAACTGGCCAGTGGAGAGAAGCACTGCACCTGACCAAGGCAGCCAGCCCAGCCATTGGCTCACACGCGGAGTCCAGGTGAGAGGGAGATGGTCGGCCCGGCTGTCTTGGTCACGCGCTCCCTCGCCCTCGTGCCCCAGGGGTGGGGATCTCGGCCAAGGACTCTGACAGCCAGGAAGCCAGTTGAGGGAGTCTGTCCTGTAACGCACATGCCCCACCCTGTGCCCAGGCCCTCCCTGTATCCCCGGGGTACACCCTACTGAGTCAAGGCACAGTAGTCTGGGAGTTTGGTGACCAGTTCAGCGAGCCAGGGTGGTCTCAGGACTGGAGGGGGGCTGGGCATAGCCCTTGGCTTTGAGGGTGAAAGCAATGGCGGGAGCGCGCATAATCCTGTCTTAGGCCCCTGTGACCATCTCTGCCTGTGCTTCTCCCAGTGACCTCACAAGCAGCCTGGGTTCCCCACACACACTCCTAAATTTACCCAGGAAGACAGCTTGCTGCATACACTGAGCCTTACCTTCCCTGACGGCATCCTCCACCTGACTAGGCCAAGCCCAACTCCAGGGCCTCTGGATGGGCTGCTCTCCAGTGCAGCCCAAAGCTTTTCCTTGACTAGCCACCCTCTGGTTCCCCGTTTGGGAAGCAAGATGTTTTCACAGCTCTGCCAGCCTGCCTCCCGGGCTGCTGTCACCTGATGAGGGAAAGGTGGCATCTTAGCCCTTGCAGAAATGGAATGGGGTGGGGATAACTCAGTGTCTTCTCACAGGGGCATCTTCACCTTCCTAGAGACAGCTTCACCTTCCTCAGCCTAGGTTTCCTTCTCCTCAGTCCTAGGGAAGGGCCTCAGCTTTCTCCTCTTGCTAAGACGAGGCACAGGAAAGGGGCTTTGTGTCCCCAAGGCTCTTTGTTCCAAGGAAGAGAAGAACAAAACTAGAGTGAGTCCCAGCCACTCCTTCCACATTTCACACCTTCCTGTAGAGGAAGCAGTCAGAGAACAAGCACCTTGCCCAAGAATGAATGAGCAACTCTCTGGTTGCCTAGTGCCAAGGCTTGAACTTAGGGCCCCAGCATGCAGAGCTACCCTCCTAACTAAGGCTGATGGAGTTCTCCCTGGGGTCCACATAGCGTGGTCTTACTCCCTGCTCTGTGTAGCTTGATGCCTGTCACAGTGTTCTGACAGTGCTGTGAATTTGAGGGGATTAGATTAACAGGGTTGCTTGGTGTTTCAGGGATCTGGCTCAGAGAGGTTAAATAACATGACCAGGACAAGGGTCACACTTCCTGCCCAGAACCTTCATACTTCATCACCTCCTGGAGTGCTCCTCTACATTAATCATGACCACAAAGGTGATCAGGAGGTGAGTACAAGGACTAGGGGTTGAGACAGTTAAATACAGTAACATGTGAGAATTGCAAATACAACTACATGCAGCTGTGAAGACATAGGAGGAAAAGCTTAATTTAGAGAAAATGGCAGGGGGATGTTTAGGTCCAGCAGTGAAAAATAAATGAAAAAATAGTAACCACAGGACTAGCAGGAGTCATTCTGGCAGAAGGATATTGAAGGGGCTATCCAATGTCTTCAGCTTA
>NW_004524974.1:209894-210828 GCF_000260255.1 Octodon degus | reverse complement strand
AATGGCAAGTAAATGACCAGCACTTCTAACAGTTTGAGGATAGGATACCGCGCAAAATTCTAGTGTGTTGTGGACATGCATAATGACCGTGACAGTTACTGGTGACTAGGCGTCACTTATGGGACTGAGCTACAGCTATTTCCTTAAAATCCACCCTGTAGATTCATGACTCACGGGGTGGAAGAGAAGTCCATCTGTAGGGTGTGCTGATGAAAATATTCTGTTGCTGAAAACAAAAGAATAACTAAAAGACATACTATTGTATACCTCTTATTCTCCTCTGTTTAATTGTTTGT
This sequence comes from Octodon degus, assembly GCF_000260255.1. Taxonomy (NCBI): domain Eukaryota; kingdom Metazoa; phylum Chordata; class Mammalia; order Rodentia; family Octodontidae; genus Octodon; species Octodon degus. The sequence goes on along the minus strand of NW_004524974.1, from coordinate 210,532 downwards.
CCTATTTGGTGGATTCTTTCCGTTCTCATTTATTGGGATTTGATCAATTTGCCCCCTCTCCAGAACATCACTTAGTCTGAGTAGGCTTGGCTTTTTCATCATGAAATTCTTTAGTTGTTCTTTGTCATGAAAATATTTCACTTCTCCATTATATTTGAGAGTTTTGTTTGCAGGATCAGTCTGGGTTGGAATTTGTTTTCTTGCAAGACTTGAAGTACTTTGCTCTATGCTCTTCTTGACTTGATGGATTGTGAAGAAAAATCTGCCTATATTCTGATGGGTTTTCCTTTAAATTTGATCTGTTTCTTTTCTTTAGCAGCTTTTAGCACACTGTTCCTGTGCTGAATTTCTGGGATCTTGATTATTACGTGTCTGGGTGTGCTTTTCATTGGATTGATGTTATTTGGAGTTCTATATGCTTCGGTTACAGGAATGTCAGATTGTTGCCACATCTTTGGGAAGTTTTCTGCTACTAATTCTGCCCATATTCTTTTTATATCATTTGTATTGACTCCTTCCTTCTCATTGATGCCTATTTGTCTCACATTGTTCATTTTTGCATCATCTTGCAGGTATTCAATTATTTTTTCCTGCATCCTAGTTGTTTTAAAGAGATCTTTTCTTACTTTTATCACTAG
>NW_004524974.1:196161-197370 GCF_000260255.1 Octodon degus | reverse complement strand
GAAAGCTTTCCAGTGGACTGGTGTTCAGATTTATCAGCTGTAGGGGCATTGAGCCGAATGTGTCTTACAGTCTTATCATGGGCTAGAATCTCACTCCCCTCACTGGAGCAAAAACTGTGAGCCTCTTGGACTCAGGAATTTAAGGGAAGAGAAATTTACTCAAGATATAAAGGAGATGGGCAGCATCTCCGTAATGGACCTCAGAATGATTCACCCTCCTCTGGCAGGAAGACAAGCTGTGGAAGAGGACCTAAACTCTCCACTTGGACAGGTCAGTGTGTACAGGGGCTTGGGAAAAGATCAGGCTCATCCACCCAGGTAAGAATCAGATGTCCCTTTCTCAAGACTCACACAACTCTCTTCTCTTTCAGCATTGAATCACAAGAGTTTCTTAGATACCTCATGCAAGGCACATGTGCTCACTGTAACACTTCTTGGGCTTTGGAGTAAGAGAGCAGGAAAAATCTTTCCTTAGGAGATTTCACTTCTTTAAGGACTGGCATGGAGAGTTCCACTCTTCCAAGGTGGACTCTAGATTGATTGATCTCACCAAAGCTGGCTTCCTCAGGTTGGATTTCTTATTCCTTGACACACTGAACTGAAAGCAAAGGCCCTTCCCCAAGCATAGTTTTCTCTTCCTTCAGTGTCCAACATCATAAATAGTGGTTATGCCCTTATTAACTACCAGAACCTTAGGAGTAATGTAGACTCACTTGCTATAGCAGGCTAGCACTGACTCATGAGTGAAGCTGCCAGGGCATTGGCACCATCACCATGGGCTACAATACCAGGACTGACACAGTAGGAAGCTGATGGGCTCCCAGATACAGAGTGATCCATGACATTAGTGGCTTCACTTTTTGTCGTGCATTCATTGGGACTTTGTTTTGATGGTTACATTCAATGGAACGCAGTGTTGGGCTATGTATGCTGCTTAAACACTGGCCTGAAGGCATCCAGCATTGATTGTTGGACACCAGGAACATGACTACAAGCAGATTGCCAAGACAAAACTAAAAGTTCAAGGCAGTTCACCGTATTTAGAATAATTTCATCTGGAAAGTCATTCAGAGGGGCAAGAATTCTTTGTTAACAAGAGGAAATTATACAGAATTTGAGCCAGGCCAGGCTTGAATTAATGACATGTGAAACATAGCGCCAAAAATATACATGAAACTCTAAGATTTCTGCGTACATTTTAGCATCCTG
>NW_004524974.1:192120-193729 GCF_000260255.1 Octodon degus | reverse complement strand
GCCTCCGGACACAGGAAGTGCTCATTGCCAGTGGTAATCACTTGGCCATCAGGCAGCTTGTAATTCTTCTCCAAAGAGGAAGAAGCAGTTTCTCTGGCCATCTCCTGCTCAAAGTCCAGGGCAATGTAGCATAGCTTCTCCTTAATATCATGAACAGTCTCCCTCTCAGCAATGGTGGTGAAGCTGTAGCCACGCTCTGTCAGGATCTTTATGAGGTAGTTTGTAAGGTACCAGCCAGCTAGGTCAAGTTGCAGGATGGCATGGGGGAGGGCATAGCCCTCATAGGTGGGCAGTGTGTGGGTGACCCATCACCAGAGTCCATGACAATACAAGTGGTGTGCCCAGAGGCACAGAAATGAGGACAGCATGGCCTGAATAGCCACGTACATGACCGGGGTATTGAAGATCTCAAACATGATCTGAGTCATCTCTCTGTTGGCCTTTGGGTTCAAGGGGGCCTCTTTCAGCAGTAGTGAGTTCTCCTGGTGAGCCCTATGCAGCTCTTTGCAGAAGGTGTGGTGTAAGATCTCCATGTCATCCCAGTTAGTGACAATGCCATGCTTGATAGGATACTTCAGGGTCAGGATGCCACACTTGCTCTGGGTCTCATTTCCCACATAGGAATCCTTCTGTCCCTTGCCCACCATCACACCCTGGTGTCGGGGGCCAACAACAATGGAGAGGAACACAGCCCAGGATGTGTCATCACCAGCAGAGCCAACTTTACACATGTTGGAGCCATTGTCAACGACCAGAACAGTAATTTAATGTCCCATTGAGATTCGTGGCAGGTGGGAAGCAGAGGACGAGAGAACACTCAACATGGGCAGGTGACGGCATCTGAGACCTGCTTCAAAATTCTTGAGGGAACAATGTATCTACCCCAGGACAGCTCCAGTAGAATCCTCTTTCATTAGGTGACCAGAGGCAATGGAAAGGAATGAGTGATGGACAAAGTGAACACTGCATGTAGGCAAAAAGGGGCAGGAAGCACCTGGAACTAACTGCATGTGCTTGCTGTCTAGTGTTCTTGACTACATGTTTAGGCTGAGTATAAACCTGAAGAAATAGTCATAGAGTGACCAAATGTAGGCCAGGAGCCAGAAGACAGCTGATCTGTTTTGTACACACAAGATAGTGTCACCTCCAAATATGGGGACAAAAAAGAAGAGAAATTTGTGTTTCAAAAACACTAATATACCATTTTTCCCTGAAAATAAAAGACCTAGGCAGCCAATAATCAGCCTTGGAAACTAGAGAGCACAACTGCCAGGCCAATCTACTTGTCCTTGTCTGCCAGAGTAGCACTGAACAAGAGAATAGAGATGGCCGGGAAGGCAGGGACAGCCTGATGGGGCTGGCATTTGCAATCTCTACTTTTCAAGGCAGATTTTTTTTTGGCAAGGTCTTATTTTGGGAAAAGGAGATACATAGTGGTATCTTGGATCAAGTACTTAATTCTTTACTCAATTATAGCTGCAAACTGAATTGGAGAAGAACCAAATCAGATTCAATGGCTAGCATCTGTGTTAACCTTATGGGTAAATTTGATTTAGATTTTTGTCCAATTCAGTTGGCAGCCACAATCATGGAAAGAATTGAGTTAAAG
>NW_004524974.1:187410-191025 GCF_000260255.1 Octodon degus | reverse complement strand
CAGTATAAATGTACAGGCATGTCCTGTGATTGTGATATTCCCTTTAAAGGTTTAAGAATAAAGGTTTTTGGGTCGGGGAAATGGCTCAGTAGAAAAAGCGCTTGCCTGGCAAGTGCAAGAGCTGAGTTTGATCCCTGGTTCCACAAAAAAAAAACAAAACAGAAACAAAACAAAAAAAAAATGTTTTTATTTGTGGTGTTTTCTTAATATAAATAATTGATCAAATATAAAACATTGAAATGATAGTGTTAATCTCATAACCCTGCAGTGAAATTAGTGTGGCTGTGTATATACTGCACATTTTATATTTAGAAAAGATAAAGGGCCAGGGAGGCAGCTCAGTAGAATAAGTGTTTGCCTGGCAAGCGCAGGTTCCTCAGTTAAATACCCGGTACTGAAAAAAAAGATAAAGAAAATACTAAATTCTAGAGTGTGCAACAGGTGTATCTACTACTTTTGGAGAATGAGTTTCAAGACACTTATTTTATTTCATTTCAAAAAATACACCTGTGTTCCAAGTAGAGTAGCTACAATCTAATGCATCCATCTAGATGTTTGTGCTTGGAATTATTTCAGTGTTATGCAAATCATCTTATTGAGAGGGAGATGTAAGTTCCCTCTATGACTGATGGACCTTCAGCCTTTTTTGGAAAGGAACTACACATTTGGGATCTACCATGTTGATGACCTGAGATGAGGTAGACCCATACATAGTCCTTGACATTTAGAAGTATTTTGGACACAGTTGAGACCTTTCTAAAAACACTGATGCCCACAGTTAACCTCGGACCATTTAGGAGATAAAATTGGCTCATGCCTTCACTATTCTCAAAGATAGTTCATTGAAATGTTCTCTTCTATTGGCAGGCACTGGATATGATGGAGTCCCACTTTGCACTGTTACCTGTGTGTGGACAACCAGAAATGGAAACGACAAGCAAATAAACAATGCTGAAGTAGATCCTGGTCTGTGCATTTATACTAACTTAGGTAGGTGTTCACTGCTGAACAGAATTCCCTTTAGGATGCCTAGTAAATTTATTTTAAATGAGTCTCTGAGGTAGAGGTACAGAGCTTTGAAAAACTACAGACATTTTAAATGGCTGCATATATAAGGGGTGGTGGGGAGGCAAAACTTTCACCTAACTGAGATGATTCTCCCACCTACGGCCATGTTTTCATTTCAGTTTTTGTACAAAAGAGTGTATCTCATGCTCTTCAACCCTTGTCATTTGCATGTTTAAGTTGAAAATAGAAGATTGACATAGTCTAGAACTACAAAATTAGCCAAAGAATAGGGTCATGGTTTAAGGGTTAATGAAGGGTGTGCTCCCAGATAAAAAAGCTAGTGGAGTTGGAGAGGTTGGGAAGACAGGCAGATAATCCAGAGTCTGTATGTTAGCAGCTGAAGGTAGAAAGTGGGGCAGTGCAAGGCCACATATTTGTGGGGCAGTACAAGGCCACAGTGCTTAAATCCATGAAGCTACCACAGTCTTGAGAAAGCCATTCTGCCAGAACGATTTGAGTCCTGAATCACTAGACCACCTTTGGCTCCTGATGCTAAATTTGCAAAAGTATAAATGAAGACCCCTACTGTTGTTGATCAGTTCTCTTTCCCATTCAGGTAAATTGGCTTCCACCTGATCTCAAAAACTGTTTCTTATCTTTATTATTCAATCCCCTTTCCATTTCTCCTGGAGACCATGGATTGTGGTGCAGTTCATGACAGAAAATATGTGATTTCAGGGAAAATATCATATTTTCCACAGTTTAAGAGACATTCTTCCTATGATGAGAATGACCATTGGGCTGAGCATCTCTGTGACCATTACCAAAATTATCAGGAGAGCACCAATGCCAACATCAGAATTCAGAGTCCTTGCAGCAGATGGCAACAAGCAGTCTTGGCAGGATGGAAACCAACGGAAAATACCAGAGCCACAGCTTAAGTGTTATATCAACCCCTGGATGGAATACATGATGAAGAGAAACAACAGTAGTAGAATGAGCTACTAGGTATAAATCCTAGTGAGAGTGTTAAATAATCAGGGTGTACAAAGCCATAGATACACTTACCTGTGCCACTTAATGATGAAGTCCTGGGAATCTGCAAGCTATTTTCCACTTGGATAAGTGCATATTTCTCTTGGTAACCTTTTCTTTCAAGACATTATTGGCATGACAGAGGCGTTGGATTGGAAACCCATGAGTGATGGCAGCTGAGTCTTCTAATGTATAACCCACCAGCATGGGAAGATTCCTCATTCCAAGAAAGGCATCCAAATTCTGCTCTGAAAATAAATCCACAGCCATCATGACCCATCACTATCTAAAACCTTACTGGGACATACTCTTCTACCCAAAGTATGTTGTTAGCATCAGAAAATCCGAGAGTGAGAGGAAGTCTAGAGACCCTGCCTGCATTACTTTTTTCTCCTTGCTGAGACAAAATACCTCACATCCAAAATTAAAGGATGAAAAGCTTATTAGCTTGCAGTTTCTCTCCTTACCTGGCTTGCAGTTTCTCTCCTTAGCTGCCCAATAGGCAGGCAGTACAGAGGAGAAACTCTTGATGGGGACAGAAGATACCAAAGCAACAGGGATAAGCACAGCTCTTTCATTCTTTTGTATCTTCAGGCTACTTGGGGCAGATAGCACTCACACTCTTGGTGCTAGTTTCCTTTATCCTAAATTGCACCATGAATCAATTCCAACATTATATACTCTCGATCCAGCCACTTCTGAAGAAGACCTGCCTATGTATCAGTGAGGCACTGTGTCTAATAATACCATAAAATAAATAAATAAAATAATCTGAGAAAAGAGTCACTTTAGCTCATGTATGTCCAAGTTCCAGCCCACAGGTTGAATGGAACTGATAGAAATTATATTTTATATTTCAGATAAAGAATGAGAAATATATGCCAAAGAAAACAAATCATACAGATAGTGACAATCAATAATGTTAAGCCCAGGTTCTGAGACCACAGCAAGGCCTAAACAACAAGTTCCTGGTGCTAGAGTGTCTAATAGTTCAGGCTGCCCCAGAGAGTGCGTGGGAGAACACGTTGCTCCTGCAGCCACAAATTCTGGCAATAAACATGGAGAAGGGACCCTGCCATTTCACTTTCCTACACTGCAAACCTCCAAGTGGTAGGAGAAAGGCTCAGCCTGGCTGTGCAGTCACCATTGTCAAAGCACTGACCCAGCTGTATTCCAAGGTGAGAGATTCTCTGGATGTGTGATTCCAACGCTGCTTGGCAAGCTTGCAGCTCTGAGAATTGGGAGCTGAATTCTCCATTCCATGACTCTTTTGCACAGGTTTCCTTGGTGTTAGCTGAGAAGAGAAAAAGGTTCACTTGAAAATTCACAGACTTCCCTATATAACAACCTTTACAACACCCATTCCTAATATCTCTACATATTAGTGAAAGCAGCTAGTGACCCAGGCACTGAGAGGGACATGAGACATACAAAGACAATGTCATCATTCGTGGGGTGGATTAGATGTTGGTTACTAGAAAGGAATGTCCCCAGGAGAATAAACAGTCATCAAGCTGAGCAATATTGCTTTTTCTTTTACATTTAAACTCTCACTTTTATTTTGAGGAAACA
>NW_004524974.1:185520-186777 GCF_000260255.1 Octodon degus | reverse complement strand
CAAAGCAGAACAAATGATAATTGAGATGGATCAGAATCCACAGCTCACTATTTGGATGTGCTCAAAGCTTAAGGGTGAATTCCAGCAGCATTAAGAAGAGGCTGAGGGAAACTATACCCCCCTGCCTTTCACCTTGCGTGTTTGTCCTAAGGATGAGACAGACAGAATGAAAAATGACTGATAGGCACAAAGACAGAAAGATGAACCACTTCTGAAGGAACTGGGTAGATAGCAAGGTGAGGAGGAATTACACTAGGCTGTGCATGGAAGGTAGGGCAATGAGAGGGAGCAGCCAGTAAGAACTGCTCAAGAGTAAAAGTCTTTTGTGATCAGGGTGTTGAATGAAGTGGGGGTCCAAACAACAAGGGCTGCAGCATTGTTGTCACCCAGATTTTGAATATTCCACCACACATTTTAGTCAGGGGTGGTGGTACATAGCCTATAATTCCAATAGTCAAGAAGCTAAATCAGGAGGATAATTGCACATTTGAAGGACAGAATTGGATAGATGGTACTTTGCAGACCAGTTTAAACTGTGTAGTGAGATTGTGTGTGTGTGTGTGTGTGTGTGTGTGTGTGTTTGTGTGGTTTAAAACAAATACAAGGGCCGGCCAAATAGCTCAGTGCATTAAATCACCTGTTTAGGCAAACACAAGTTCAATCCCTGAGCCTGCTGTGCCAGCTCTGTCCCTGGGGTGCACTGAGAAGGCAATTGAGACTGGGTGTGGTGATGTGTGCCTGTAATCCCAACACATGGGAGGCTGTAGACAGGAGGATCACTATGAGTCCATCTATGTAGTGAGCCCCAGTAGCCCCTGTCCTAAAATAAAAATAAATAAATAAAACAAAAATAGAAAATACCTTTATTTTAATATTCTGACAGTACATTGTTTCCTTAGTGGCCAGTTGGGTACCCTCCTCTTTTCCTGTTATGACACACATATCATAGCCTCACTCTAGCAATACAGAAATAGAATGCACATCATATCTGGAACAAATGGTTTCTTTTTTTTTCTTTTCAAAGTTTTATTGATAAATATATAGCAATGAGACACTTTAAAATCAAATCGAAAGTACAGTTTCAACAAATACTAAACTGCATATATTCTTCTTAGTGGTTAATTGCTGTACAAGATGCAGACTTCTGATCCTATTTACAAACACCATTAGAAAAAATCATTCTGTTCATTAAGAGAATGCAACTATATATCTATCCTAACCACTTTGAATACACAGATACAAAATGGACATTCATAG
>NW_004524974.1:181712-183206 GCF_000260255.1 Octodon degus | reverse complement strand
ATTCCATTGATCCTCAGGTCTATTCTGATGCCAATACCATGCTGATTTTATCACAGTAGCCTTGTAGTTTAATTTCAAGTCAGGAATAGTAATGCCACCTGCCTTGTCTTTATTGCCCAGAATGGAACAAATTGTTTCTTTGAGGGCAGGATTTGCCACTACTCCCTTTTCTATAACACTGACTCACACTGCCATTAGCCTGGAGGAAACAGTAAAGGTTTAAAAAGTGCCACAGCCTCTCTGAAACTCTGAGTAGCATCACCACCTGCCAGACTCATTTTTCCTTTTGCAGTTTGTGAAGACTTTGAATCCATGGTCTGAACGTTACACAATCCAGTGATTTCACACTAGCTTAGGAGACCTTGATCATACACTCTTACCTGGAATTCAGGGTCTCTTGATTATCGTCATCCTCATCCTCATCCTCATCCTCATCCTCATCCTCATTGTCTAGATTATCTGCAACCAAATTGAAAGTATCCAGTTCAGACATTCAGCTGTATATCTCCCCATTGGGATAACAGTGAGCTATCTTGGTGCAGAGACAAAAAATTATGTGTGTCAGGTTGGAAAGGTGTTATTCTTGTCTTTAAAACATGTTCTACTATTGTAGTATGAACTAGGACACCAAAGGCCACAAGCCCCTGGATTTTCTTTGTGGGATATCTGAGATTTCATTGGCAAACAGAAAAAATCTTTTTATTACTCCAATGAAGAGACAGTAGAGAAGTCCAGCAATTGTGGGTCTTCTCCTCCTGCACCTCCATCAGTTCACAGACCTGGAGGATCGGGTTAAAGGCTCCACAGTGCCTCACCACTGCTGTCACATACACTTGCCTCTTTTGCTAGGGAAAGGAAAAACAACACACTTCGTACAGTGCTCCATGATCTGTGCACTTTCTAAGGTCTTCCATTGAGCTTTCATGATTTATTAAAGGAAACTGTCTGTGCCACCTGCTGAGTGTTGTACATTCCTCAACATCTCACCATGGCATCCTGCTATATGAAGTACACAAATCACAGTCTCTGAATGACTTCATCCACTTGTAGCAGCACCCTGTTTGATTGCTAAAGCTATATTAGAACACATACTCTGAGCATTGCAGAGACGAGAAGAAAATCCAGGAAACATCCATCACCTCACGATTCACAAGAGACACAATAGGAGGATAACTAGAAAACTTCTTCATGGAGTAGTCTTTTACAAATCTAGCATGACTCTCTGGGCCACACCCTGCTATCTGGGAAGGTGCTGCATGGATATTACCTGATGTCCACCAGACACAGTTTACCATGAAAGAAGGCAAGAGTTGGAATAATTTGGCCTCTACCCAGTATGCTTCTCCTGTATCCTGATATAACAGGTCCTTCCTTCCAAGGCGCCATAGAAAAGGTACACAGGAAGAGAACAGATGTGCAGAACACATGCTTAATTGTGTCTCTAAGAAGCAGGACACTTTGTGGTAGACCAGGTTTGACAAGAGCCTGTGGCCC
>NW_004524974.1:178649-179352 GCF_000260255.1 Octodon degus | reverse complement strand
TTCTAGGGATTCTCCTGTTTTCAGCCTTCCAAGCGCTGGGATTACAGGTCATCTCACACAAGGAGCAGAATTAGAACTGCAAGCCAGGGATTGAATTCCAGTCTCTGAGTCTACCTGAGTAGGCACTTTGGTCTGCTGAGCTATCTGGTCGACCTTATTGGAACTGTCTTGATACCTTCACAGGTCAAACTAGATGTGCAGAACTGCATCAGGAAATGGTAATTTCTCAAATGTGGAGTGGTCTGAGGCCTGGACAGCAAAGCAATACGTATTATGTATACATAATGTCTGGCAAATAATGCTGACTTTCTGTGTGTGTATTTGGTATAGAACGCACTGCATCTGCATTCCTATCTGCATCCTGCACTACACACCTTCTCCCTCCTGATCTCTTGATCTACCACAATTTTTGTATATAGTTGCAGGACATAATGCTAACATTCCTGTGTGTAGTGGATAATCATATATGACACATCTGAATGCCTATTTTCATCATCTGTCACTCTCTTTAAAATGAGGTAGGAGTATGACCTTCAAAGAGAGAGAAATGTATCTCCATTTCTAGATTCCCTTTCCCTTGAGACATGTCTATCTCCCCAGTTCAGCTCCCATTCCTTGGGGTGTGTGTCTCCTTCACCTGCACTGAGCTTCAGGACAAGATCCTCAGCCATCTTACATCCCTGAGCCAGATGTTGTATGTGGC
>NW_004524974.1:173872-177111 GCF_000260255.1 Octodon degus | reverse complement strand
CAAGCACTGAGAGAGCCAGAAGGCAAGAAATCAAGGGAGCCTGAAAAATTGTAAGTATCACTGTGAGTCCAATCTGAGTAATAAAACCCTGTAGACCCTCTACTAAAAACATTTTAAAAAAGAAATCACTAGGATACAGCTATACACAAAAAAGTATAAATGGTGATATCCTCATTATAGATCCTTATATATTAAAGCAAATAAAGAGGATATTATCAAATCTGCCTAGCCATAACTTCCAAAAGATCAATTAAAGACAAGAAAAACAATATTCAGTTGAACATTCAGTTGTGGTGTCACTCCTTACACACAGTGCCCAAAGCAGAAATCATGATGAAAGAACAATTGATTTGACTTTGTAAAGCGACTTCTGCTCTGTATAAATGCTGTTAAATCATTGAAAGATAAGATACACAGTGTAAAAAAATGACAAAACACATCAATAATGTACACAGAGACATTTCTTTGAGAAATTGGGAAAGGGAGCTAGATGAAGAAGTAGAGCAGACATTAAGGACACTGCCTCCAAGGATCTCTGAAATTCTTCATTTAACAAAACTCATAGAATTTAAACACAGACAGTACACCATAAAAAACTATGGTTATTTTATTAATAACAATTTTTAACATAGTGGTTCAACAGTCATGGTGAAGGCACCAGATCTGCCTGGGATCTATGATGAGGGGAAAATCTATGGTAAGTGCTCAGTGATCAGTCAACACTCCCCTCATCAGAAATACTATGCCAAATAACTAAACAAATGCAACCATGAATGAGATCTTCTGTTTAGGAACACTCACAAAAATATTCCATTCCCAAATAAGGTAGCTATAGAGACTATATGATCCATTTCTTCTAGATTGGAACAAACCTCAATAGACAGCAATGATGAGTCACCCCCTGTAAACTAAATAAAACAGGCTGCAGGGTGAGAAACTTTCCTTCTTCAAAATAATTATTTATCCAACAAGTTGCCCCCTCCACATTTCAATCTTCTGATTTCCCTCTTAATGGATGCTCTCACTTTAGCCAAAGACCACATTTGAGAGGAAGAAAGGACACAGTTGGATTCTAGGAACCTAAAGTCCCTCTATGAAGATACTGTCTTGAGAATTGGGAACCTTGGAGCTCCTCAGGGTAGTCAAGGCCTATGGACACCTCAACTGTACTGAGCATTTGCACAAGGTCCTCTGTCAGGCTGCAGCCCACTGCCAGAAGCTCATGGAAGCTGTGACCCTGGCTGGTATTAGTCACAACAGGTAAGGAGGTCCTTGAGATGTTGACACAGGAGAAGTGAGGCATATCTCCCTTGCTGTAATTTATGATGAAGTAAGAACAAATTCTGGTCTTGATCTTGAATGTAGGAACTGTATTCCCTATGTAAAATAGATAGAAAATAAAAGGCAGGAATGACCAACCAACTGTGGGAATATTCTTAAACGGTGCTAAAGCAAGATTTGGGATTACTGTCCTGCCTATTGCAAAGGAAAACAAAGATAAATACAGGTTTGCTCTGTGTCTAAAAGTGTTCCTGTAAGAATCTTCAACATTCTCCTCATCTACACATCTCTAACCAAAATGAGGCTTTTCATTCTCCCAGAGATATCCCTTTAGGGCCTCATTGGGTGTAGACAACTCTATATCACTAGAGATACCATACATTTCTTTAGTGAAGCAACAGGAATGTGTCCAATTGGAGTTGGAGTCAAAAGAAAATGAAAGAAATGGAGTTGGACAGGTTCAGGAAGACACAGCCTTTGTGAATGAAAGGTGACGAGGTGTCACTCATCAGTAGAATTTGAAAGACAGTAAATCAGGCAGCAATTGCATAGTGTGAAAGGTGGAGAACATACAAAATGTCTCATAATTTTTCACTTTAAATTAATGTTACATTAATTGAAGTAAGCGCAACCCAATTACAGAAGTACAAATAAGAACCTTTATTAAGTTCATTGCACATCCTCTACCAATAATTTGTTTCCTAAGGTTTCACAGCTCATTGTCATCGTGTACCTTCCATGTGATTTCTGCTCCTCTTGTCTATGACCAGGCTATCTTTTGGTTCCCCCACCTGAGCTGGCACACTTAGGCATTCAGACACCTTCCACCCTGTCTGCAATGCATACAGCCCCTTACCTCAGATTTTCAGCTAGGCTCAGCTTGTCAGCCAGACTTTCTTCCTTGTACTGCAGCTTCTCACCCAGAACAGACTCGATCATGTTTTTGAATTTTCGACAACCTGAGAGAGACAGATGCTCCCGCCTCAGTAGACAGTAGACACTGCTTGCAGGAGGGGAGCCTGTCCCCATCATAAGGATAAATGACATCACAGCGCATGAATTTGTGTAAGCAGGTCCATGTTTTCATTCTGCAATCTCTTACACAGATGATAGTTCAGTCCCCATTTAGGAGGTAAGAAATGTAAACCTTTAAAGCCCCTTAAATTGAAATGATTCAACTCTTATAGGTAGAGTCAGAATTCACATCAAATAATGTCTAAATCTGAATTTAGTAAAACTAATTACCAAGCCTGTAGCATCTAATGTCAAACACTTTGCTGGGTGGAAATGGTGTTATCCATTATTCTTGGGTTAGGACTAAAAATATTCTTCAGATGGGATTGCTGTAAGAAGAAAGTTTCTCAAAGATGAACAAAAATTTATCTGGAAATATTTGTATAAGGCATCAGGACCTGAGTGTACATGCCCAACAGTAATACCTTTTGTGCCTAATTAAGAAAAAAATACCAACTGTTAGTGTTGATGATGTGATAGGGACTGTTTAAAGCATTTTATTAGAATATATGCTAGAAGTAAGTATAAGTATAGACCCTATGAATAGCTGAAAAATATGAGGGAAGGAGAAACCACAAACCTGGACTATAGTCTTGGAGATGGGTCCAGGGCCCATCACCACCTCTAAAAAGATAATGTGATATCATTCTCCTTTATTATTTTTAAAACCTTTAGACACCATAGCATTCAGATTGTAAAGAAAGATGTTAATGAAGTACAAGTGGCCATTTTCCAAAATTGATCTTCTCACTTCCTTCATGTGTTTCCATTTTTATTGTTTTCACCTGGGATCTCTGTTTACTACAAATCTTTTTCACAACAAAACAACAAGAGTGTTAAAAAAATCACAGAATGGGGCAAATTTTAGCCATTTCTCCTTCGAAAAATGACTTCTATCTAGAACATAAAAAGAACTGAAAAAAGATCAGACACTCCAAATTCAA
>NW_004524974.1:170472-171117 GCF_000260255.1 Octodon degus | reverse complement strand
GGTGATCTCCACCTAGAATTTGGGAATCTCTGTCTTGACTGGGCTCCTCAGGTAACCAGACCTGTTCAGATTAGTTTCTGTGCTTGCTAGAGTGGAAGAAACAAAAAATATGATTATGGGCCTGTGGAGATAGTTCAGCAGTTTAAGTTCCTGTCTAGGCAATCACAAAGACTCAGAGCTCCATTCCTGGTACCACATGCCTGTCAGTCCCACCCTAGGCATACAGAGCTAGCCACTAAGATGGGGTGTGGTGGTGTAAGTTTGTAATCCCTGTTCTAGGGAGGCTGAAACAGAAGGATCACTAAGAGTCTGAGCTGCGTAGTGAGACCAGGTAACAAATAATTTTTTTTTCTTTTCAGAACTAGGGATTGAACTCAGGCCCTTGCGCTTGCCAGGGAAGCACTTACTCTACTGAGCCATCTCCCCAACCCCAACAAATAAATTTTAAAAAAAATGATCATGCGCCATTTGAGCATGTAAAGGAAAGAAACTTTAACAGTTGCTAAAAGAAGACTCTAGCAATCACTTTTGAAAGATGGACTCTTTCATGTCAAACCATCTTCCAATTACACTTTGTAAGAATACTGGTTTTAGATTTATCTGAGGCGTTAAAGAAATTCTTGACTATGATTAGAAGTTACCATC
>NW_004524974.1:168396-168869 GCF_000260255.1 Octodon degus | reverse complement strand
GTTCATTTCCTTTTCAGACATTGGCACTTTCTACTGCTTTTACCCCACCTTGACTTCACCAGCTTTTATTATTTTTTTCTCTTCTTTGAGATGGGATCTCACTCTGCATTTTAGGCTGTCTTGAAATCAATATGCAGCCCAGGATGGCATGGAACTGAACTCCAAGTGATCCTCTTGCTTTAGCCTCCCAAGTGCAGGAATTAGAGGAGTGCACCACCATGCCTGACTAACAGCTGGCATTATTTTGAGTAGTCAAATCGTTATGCTGAGACAGGTCATCAAGCTGTTGGAAGGAGAGAGAATATAAAAATCAACACATACTTTGATGTATTCCTACACAGCACTGGCTGCTTCTTCCCATTAGTTGAAAGTCACTCTCATGAGTTACTGGTTGTCCAGACTCAGATCTAGTGAATGCTGGAGTGATGTTTCACCTGTCTCTATGCACAGTTGCTGGCTAAAGACCAAACACT
>NW_004524974.1:164713-166584 GCF_000260255.1 Octodon degus | reverse complement strand
TGTTGCAGCAAAGGTCAAATATTTACTCAAGGAAGCCTAGGAGAGATAAACAAGCTTTATTAGCCTGTAGAAGACATAGGCCATGGAATATATACCCTGAATAACGCTGTAGATTCCTGATGGTCTAGCAAGCATAAAAATTTCCTTACTTGGCTTGGAATGTATGAGTGTAGTGAAAATTTTCATAACAGCGTAGAAGTCAGCCTGTTCTCCCTATTAAGTCCTTTTCTGGGCTGGAATCTTCTGTCACCTAGGAAGGAAGAAGGAGAATGTTCATTAATTAAAGCTCAGTCCTCTTCAGTTCAAGATATTTTTATAGTACAAAATGGCTGTACCTTTGCCCATAACAAACAACTGATAGGAGCCCATATGTGGTAACTGGCAAAGGACTGGCAGCTGAGGGGTTTCAGCTGAGAACTTAACACTCCTCCAGGCTGAGACTTACCTAATTCCTGGCACTTCTGTATCATTTACCTCTAGGAATACAACTAGTTTCTCATGGCAGAGATCTGAAAATTTCCTATAAGCTGACAAACTTCAGGACCTAGTATAAAGCTCAACATGGAGTACAGGATACCATTGTTGAAGAAAGAACCATAAGCAAAAATGATCAATTGAAAAGAATGAAGGCCCTAGAGAGAGACCTATGTAAATAAGTCAAGTGATCCCCACCAAAGGTGCAATTTCACATAGCAAAGACATTCTTTTTCACAAGTGTAAATGGGACAGCTGGACATACACAAACACACTATAAGTAAATCTAGATAATTTTAGATATAAATACCTCAGAGGTATAAATAAAGAGGTACAAAACTATAAGACTCCTTGCTGGGCTTTGGATATGGTATGAATCTGTCCTCCAAAGGTTCATGTACTGGTAGAATGGTCCCCAATGTAATCGTATTGAGGCAACGTTAGCGAAAACAGGCTAAAGGATGATTAGATCCTGGGGTGCTTACCTGATGGTTAATACAGTATCCCCAGATGGTGGGACCAGCCCAGCGCCCAGAGAACAGTTGGCTATAAAAAATGCCCTCGCCTTTCTTCTCGCCCTATATTTCTTCTCTGACCATGTGCACTGTTTCCCATGTTCCACAGTGAGATATTAGGTTCCACAGTGATGCAACATTGAACCTCACCAGATGCAGTCACCAATGTAGCATCCAGAACTATAAGCAAAAATAGAAGTTTTACCGTTGGACTAGGGATTTAGTTGAGCTGGTAGAATAGATGCCTATCATGTGCAAGACCTCGAAGCAAGGCCCAGCACCTAATTCCACAAAAGATGAACACAAAACCACTATAAAGGATCATTTCCTTTATAAAGTTCCCACATCCAGGTACTTTCTTTTTTTGTCCTTTTGGATTTTAAAAAAGATACTTTATCATTTTTTAATGTGTAATTCAAATCTAAGTACCATTCACACACACACTATCTCTCTCTTTCTGGTCTCTGGTGCTGTCTTCCATACACCCTCAAAATTGTGCAAAAGACTAGTGTCAGAGGGAATTTTCCAGTTCAGCCCCATACACAAACTTGACATAAATGGAACCACTGGGCTTTTAGATTTCACCCACAGAGCCAAAGTGCTCCAACAGCTGGAAGGTTTGGTGAGACCCTTTTTAGCTAATA
The DNA here is from genome assembly GCF_000260255.1 of Octodon degus. NCBI lineage: Eukaryota > Metazoa > Chordata > Mammalia > Rodentia > Octodontidae > Octodon > Octodon degus. Next base: position 164,951 of record NW_004524974.1, on the reverse strand, counting down.
GTGCTGTGGGCAGCGTCCTGACAGAGTTATGATGTAAATCTGCCAGCTTCTTATCGTGCTGGCTTTGTTCTCTTTTCACTATTTTGTTTTATGTCCTACAGGGTTACCTCACACAGTGAAGTGAGAATCTATCTGCTGACGAGAATCACACTGAGCAGCAGGTGTTTCCAATGAGCAGTAATTATATATTCATTGGAGCCAGGGACATGGCTCAGTGGAATAAGCACTTCCCTGGCAA
>NW_004524974.1:161019-164247 GCF_000260255.1 Octodon degus | reverse complement strand
CCAACTATTTCTTTAAATATGATACTACCAAACCTAAGGTCCCAACTCTTATTGAGGACAAGACAAGAGCTGAGGGGCATGACACCAGCACAGTCAGATGGCACAAGGTAATGTGGCTATTGAAGCTAGCAGTCTTTTGAACTATCACCATCATCTTCCCAACCTATATTCCTCCTTTTTTAAAATTTCTAATCAGGAAATCAAAAACAGGAACATGGGCCTGAACTGCCCACAAACAGGTTCTTCTTAGCAGAAGTGATGATATTTTAAGATATGCAAAGCATTTCAACACATCTGTTTTCAGGGATGGACCACAGCCACACAGATACTTTTCAGAGTTGGTTTGTTCCAATGTCTATCTCAAGAGAAAGGACAGTTGGCTTCCATAAGGCACTGAGACATGATCTGGCAAAAGTATTTTCATTTTCCTAAAGTTATATGTCATCTTGAACAGTACACACACACACACACACACACACACACACACACACACACAGTCTGTCCCTTTCTGTCAGCAAGAACAGGAAACATTTTTTTAAAAACTCAAAACAAAGAATCTCCATGTAGAATGAAGACAGAATTTTGTTTGTTTGTTAAATTTCAGAATAACTGCAAAGAAGTGAAGAAAAATAAACATACACCATCAATAATGCCTAAGGCTGAGGCAAAAATACTGTAAGATCAGGCTCAACCTGAGCCACTTAAATATTCAGCAAAGGCTTGAATCAAAAGTAAAATATAAAAGTTTGGCTGGGGATGTAGCTTAGCACAAAGGCCTCAAGAGTACATGCCTTCATGCACACACACACACACACACACACACACACACACACACACACACACTGAGTACTATAAAGATAAATAAACCTTAAGAAGCCAAGAATTTTACAACAGAGAAGGAAACTAGCAACCCGAGCATAATAGTGGAATTTGGAGGAGGCCTGAAACGTTTTTTCTTGCCCCTAATCACAAAGTGAACTTAATCTGAGGCTCTGAGATACAACACTAAATAGAGAAGCTCAGTAGGTATAACCTGAGTTGGGGGCCTCATATCCTAGTGGTACTCAGGTCATGTTCAAGGACACATAGCTGAGATAGAAAGCAATTCTGTGGCATAAGGGAAGCTGAGAGTTGTGCACCTGACCAAGTCAGAGCATTTCAATCCTGTGGTTCAACAGTACTGTGGACTCTGAATCCAGCAGCCCATTTTTGAGCTTGCCATCAGTGGAAACCAAAGCTGTCTTTTACTAAGTGGCCCAAATAGCTTCCTAACTGCAGACTCTCCTTCACCACAGAATTAATGCTATGTGGTTTCAATTTCTAAGTTCAGTCTACATTTTAATTTAGAGGAAAAAAGGTATTTCTGTGAAATGGGCTGAACAGATCACAGGCTGCTCCAAATTTTCTTGTCCTACTCGGGTTGAAGACAGAAGACATGAGATCTGCCAATATTTTGGTCCTAGCCTTTCAAGGTCAGTGAAGACTGAGGACATAAGAGAACCTGTACTGTAACATCATGTAACTCAGTTGTGCCCAAATTTTCTGATCAAGGAGATTATGGAGCCACAGCGGAATGTGCTCGATGATGTAGAGAGTGCCTGAGGAGAGTCACATGGAGGGAAAACTTTCTCTCAGGCTTCCACCGAGAGCAAATTGGTCAAACATTGGCCATCCACATGGCTGACACTGACAAAGGATCTACAAAGTGCAGTGCAGGGTTACAGGATAAATCCTTAGGGATTTGACCGACCCTTATCAGATACAAAAGCTCTATTTCTTGTTATATAGGTCTTGCTTTATCTTGGTCTTAACCACCCAGCAGAAAAATACAAAAACAAGGAATGTAAAGTAAAGCCATATTTATATGCTGAGGTGTAAAAGGCTCTAGTTAACAACTTCTGCAGATAACCCACTACTATTGTGGACTACTGGACTGTGTTTGATTGTTTTACTGAATTCAAGCACCTATAACATTTAGATGCCAATAGAATACCCATCTCTGACAGGACTGAACTGGAGAGGGGGGATACAGAGGAAGGACCATTTTATATTTGTATATGCAGAATAGTTAGGATAGATATATGGCTGCTTTTGCTTGGATCAGTGAGAGGAAGTATTTGTAGTAGTAGTGTTTGGACGGGATATCCTGGCTGCTTCTTGTGCTGTGGATGATCACTGAGAAGATAACAATGTGCAATGTATTAATTATTGAAAATGTCCTATTAATCACTTTGGAAAGTGTCTCATTGATATTGTTTCTCAATAAAATAGAAAAACAAAAAAGAAAGACATGAAATAAAACCTTGAATCCATATAAAAAATTAAGGGTGCCTAAAATAGTGCTTATTCAATTTTTTTTAATTAACTCAGTTGCTTTAAAAGCAATATTTAAAGCAAAGCAATGACCATACACTGTGAAGTTAAATTTGTATCACAAGTAAAATGTATGTTGTGGTTATAGAAAGATATGAGGGAAGAAATTGAAATATACTCTTCCTTAGTTCTATATATGAATGATATGATTTTCAGAGGCCTGCTATGGTACAAGAAAAGCATGTTGAGAGATCTAAAACACTGCTGAATTTAAGCAAGCATAACCCACATGTTAAGTACAGTGATACAAATGGAACACCAAAAAGGAAAAGAAACAGACACATAGCAAGAAAATCTTTAATCACATCAAATGTTACATTTACTTAAATTTCTGTTTATAGATCACACCAAATGCTCAAAACACTCATTCAAAATCAAAGATTGTCAGCTAGGATTGAAAATGCAAAAGCCAACTATTTGAAGTTTACACAAAACTTTCTTTAAACATAAAGCTATGAGCTGGGTGTGGTGGGACACACCTGCAATCCCAGCCCCTGAGAGGCTAAGACCGGAGGATCACTGTGAGTTTGATGCCAGTCTGGGCTACATAATGAGTTCAAGACCAGCCTGAGCTGCATAGTGAAGCTCTGTTCACACAACCCCCCAAAAAGGTAAAGATATGAATAGCTTAAAAGTAAAAGATGGAGAAAGAAATACCAAGCAAACCCCAATAAGATGAAAGCAAGAGTGGCTATTTTAAAATATGTATTAGTCCAGTTGCTTAAATTCAAGATGACTAAAACATACAAATTTTTCAGGAAATTTTGTAAGTAATTTTCAGTAATTTTTATACTGCTAAATATAAATCTACTTTATTCTATACAAGCCTTTACTGGTTGAAATGACACAGGGAAG
>NW_004524974.1:158740-160034 GCF_000260255.1 Octodon degus | reverse complement strand
TATTATATAATGTTTGTTGAATTATACCCGGAAACATGGTACCTCAATTGAATTCACTGTACTGAAAAAGGTGCTAAAAACACTATGTAGATTTAACAAGATGCTCAAAGTGCTTGATGGCTCAGAGAGGTGTTCTTAGAAGAAAAGGAGATGACATGGAGGAGGACAAGGCAGAAAATTTGCCTACAACAGTCTCAGCTTACACCAGTAGCCTAATTTAATCAGGAGAAACAGCCTTCTCAAGGAAAGAGTCATGTAAGCCAGAGGTGCCAGTGTGTGAGAGGAGTAGATGCATTCAGACTGGGACAGGAAACCACTGATGAGGATGATTTTGGCAAAGTAGACACAAACTAAGCTACTGAAGGAACTGATTTCTATCTCCAGAGGACCATTTAGGTAGTCAGGAGGAAGCACAAGACCAGTAACAAGTGCAGCGAGACCTCTGACTCAGGACAGGGTAGAACCACCTGGGATGCTGGAACACTCTACCTTGGAAAAGTGTACACAGATCTAAAACTGATGTGGAAGGCCAAATCATTCAGGGAATGGGGCCCATCTTGGCCCCATCAAATAATGGCGCCACTTTTCTCTACCACTATATGCATTTCAGTCCTTTGGCAAAGGACAATTGACAGCAGAGACTTGGAACTCAGGTCATCTTCAAGATTTCTATTAACTCCTGAAATGAGGCCCCTGGAATGGAGTCTAGGGACACACACCTTAGGGTTCAGTGGGACTCCTGCTAGGCTGTGGGAAGTTCACTTTAAAGGTCTTCAGGTTTTCCTGGTGTCATCAATCTGACTGTACAGGAGAGGTTAAGGTTATTCCATCTACTGAACCATTTCTCAAATGACCCATACAGGTCTGTTGCTCAACTGGTCATTTTTCCATTGGCAAAAATTGGAAAATTTATAAATGAGCAAAAGTAATTCAATATTTGTTGTAATGCATAGCACTGTCTTCCAATTAGTTATTCATATTTTGCCAGGTATATACTTGCAAAATTAGAGGAAAAAAGAAAAAAAGAATGAAATATATAAGAAATAATAAACAGAAAAATGGCAAACAATTGCAAAAAGAGATAAAAAAATTAAGCATTATCTTCTCTTTTCCATAGACCAGCAGAAATCCACAGTTAACTTATCTAAACTATCCTGCTTAAATACATATGTATCTCTTTCCTCCACTCCCTCTCCCATCCTCTTCAACTTAGTAAATTTTCTTTGAATAAATTCCTTCTTTTTTCCCAGTATATACTGTGTATCCTTTAGATTCCATTTTTTCCCCTCAGTTT
>NW_004524974.1:156679-157138 GCF_000260255.1 Octodon degus | reverse complement strand
TGAACATCTCAATGTCTCAAATCCTGTTCAGTCTCTTTATCAGAGTACAATAATTTTCACTGCATAAAAAGTTTATATCCTTTGTGACATTGATTCTTAAGTATTTCATTTTTTTTGTTGGATGCTAGTGTGAAAGGCGTGGTCTCCCTAATTTCTCGCTTGGTGCTTTTATTGTTTGTGTACAAAATTGTTACTGATTCTTAAGTGATTGTGTATTTTGCTATGAACTGAAATTGGAGATTAAATCCACAATACTTCTGGGTGAATTTGGGGGCTTTACATTAGAATCATATCATCTGCTTATACTGAAAATTTCTTTTCTTTTACCCAATCCTTATTCCATTTATTTCTCTCTTGTCTAATTCCTGTCACTAACGTTTCCAGAACTATACGGAATAGAAGTAGAGACAGTGGACATCCTTGTCTTGTTCCTGATTTTGTTTTAACATAAAGATAAAG
>NW_004524974.1:141491-142592 GCF_000260255.1 Octodon degus | reverse complement strand
GTTCTAGTGTGTCGTGGACATGCATAATGATCATAACACTTACTGGTGGCCAGGTGTCACTTGTGGGACTGAGTTACTGCTATTTCCTTGATATCCACGCTGTAAACTCAGACATAATCATGACCCATGTTGTGCAGAAGTACATTTGTTGAGTATGCTGTTGGAAATATCTTGCTGCTGTATGCAAAAGAATAACTGAAAGACTGCTTTTGTATACCTCTTTTCTCCTGTGTTTGTTTGCCCTATTTGGTGGGTTCTTTCTATTCTCATTCATGGAGTTGTGGTTATTTTGTTCCCCCTTTAGAACATCTATTTGTAGTCTGTGTAGGTTTGGCTTTGTCGTCATGATATTTTTAAGATGTTCTTTGTCATGGAAGTATTTCACTTCTCCATTATACATGAAAGAGAGTTTTGCAGGGTATATCAGTATGGGTTGCAGTTTGTTTTCTTGCAGGACTTGAAGTACTTTGCTCCATGCTCTTCTTGCCTTGATGCTTTATGAAGTGAAATCTACCGTTATCCTGATGGGTTTTCCTTTAAACGTGATCTATTTCTTTTCTTTAGTGGCTTTCAGTATGCCGTCAATGTGCTAAATTTCTGGGATCTTGATTATTATATGTTTGGGTGTGTTTTTAATTGGGTTGATGTTATTTGTAGTTCTATATGCTTCAGTTAGGTGAATGTCAGATAGTTTCCTGATATTTGGGAAGTTTTCTGCTATTACTTCCATCCGTATTGTTTTTGTATCATTTGTATTGACTCATTCTTTCTCATTGATGCCTATCAGTCTCATGTTGTTCATCTTTTCATTGTCTTGCAGGCATTCAATTATTTTTTCCTGCATCCTAATTGTTTTTAAGAGATTTTTTCTTACTTTTTCACTAGTTGCGATGGTGTTTTTAAGGTCTGAGTGTCTATTCTCACTTTCATTCAAATGATTTTTGTTAGTATGTGATTGAGATTTTAAACTCCTGTTTATCATTTTGAATCTACTTCATGCATTCTATTTCTTTCCTGTATTGCATATTCAAGGATTCCATCATTTTTACATTCTGCTCTTTTTTTATCAGTATCTTCTTTAGAAGCACTTAGTACTTCTTT
>NW_004524974.1:138122-139860 GCF_000260255.1 Octodon degus | reverse complement strand
TCTTCTGTCCTTTGTGTAGAGCTTTTGTGCAGTTATTACCTTAGCACCAGGTCCAGATCTACCAACTTCAAACTCATCCAGGTGGGTGTGACCTGGGTCTGGCTGCTATGCTCCACTTCCTGCTGCACCCCTTGGAAATAAACCCACTGTCTCCCTCTGGCAAGATGTTCTGCTCCTGGATTAGCTGGGTGTATCTTGCCTCTTCCCTCTCTTCAGGGAGTTCTGTCACAGGGCTTCACACTGCCTGTGTGATGAAGGAAGTTCCACACACACGCCTGGCCTGGGGGCTGTCTGAAATGAGGATACAGAGGAACGTGGGGGCACCCAACTCAGAGGCCAAGCCTGGGCACTGGCTGGAATGAGGATCAGGCAGGCCCCAGGCCGTTTCACTCACATGTGGGGCCTTTCTTCCTATTTTAAAGTAAAAGCCTTTAATATTTTCCACTAAGTGTAACATTGGTTGTTGGTTTCTCATAGATAGATATATGTTGTTGAGGTATAGTCCAACTATTCTGACTCTCTCTCTCTCTCTCTCTCTCTCTGTGTGTGTGTGTTTTTTTTTTAATCATGAATTAATTTTGGACTTTGTCAAAACTTGTTCTCCATCTTTTGAGATGATCATATGATTGTTATTCCTGGCTATATTGATATGATGTGTTACATTTATGCATTTGTGTACAGTGAAAGGGCCCTACATTCCTTGTATGAATCCCACTTGGTCATGATTAAAACAATACTGAGATATCATCTCACCCCAGAAAGAATGGCTATCATAAAGAAATCAACCAACAACAAATGTCAGAGAGGCTGTGGGGAAAAAGGAAACCTTCTCCACTGCTGGTGGGAATATAGACTGGTACAACCGTTACGGAAATCAGTGTGGAGACTCCTTAGAAAACTTGGACTGGAAATCCCACTGAAATCAACTATTCTTCTACTGGGAATTTTCCTGGAGGATCTGAAAACATTATATCATAGTGATATATGGTCATGATGTATAACCTTCTGATGATGTGCTGCAGTCTGTTAGTATTTTGTTGAGTTTTTTTTGCATCTATATTCATTAGAGATATTGGGCTGTAGTTGTCTTTTCAATTGGATCTTTTTCTGTTTTTTTAACTAGTAAAACTTGCTTCCAAGAATGAGTTTTGGAAAATTGCTTCTTTTTCACTTTCATTGAAGAGTTTGAGAAAGTTGGCATTAAATATTTTGTACATGTTTTGTAGGATTCACCTGTGAATCAATCAGGACATGGGCTTATTTTTTGTTGGTAGGATTTTAATTACATTATCACTTTTGTTTCTCATTATTGAGTTATCCAGAGTTTGTATATCTTCATGACTCAGATTTAATATTTCAGATATACCTAGAATACTGTCAATTTACTTTGTGTTTTTCTATCCTGTGAGAGTAAAGCTTTTGGAAGCAGGTATTCATGAATTTTTGAATCTAAGATCTGTAGCTTTAAATCTAGGATTTAGGGATTTAAATCTTTTCATTCATTTTTGCATGAATTTGAATTTTTTTTCTTTTTTCATCAGGTTGACTCGGGTTTCATCAATTTTTTTATTCTTCTGAAGAATCAACTCTGATTCATTTATTCTTTGTATTGTTTTCTTCATCTCCATTGCATTCATTTCTGCCCTAATCTTTACACTTTCCTGCCTTCTTTGGGCTTTGGACTAGATTTGCTCTTCTTTTTTTAGGACATTGAGGTACAGCAGATCATTTACTTGCA
>NW_004524974.1:137193-137784 GCF_000260255.1 Octodon degus | reverse complement strand
GTTGATTTTTGCCCAGTGGATCCATCTCTTTGTGATAGTGTATGCTAATGTTCCCAGTTATAATTATTGCTCGTTTGATTTGTCATGTATGTTAAAATTAGTCTTATGTAAGTCTGGGCTCCAAGATGGAGTGCATATATGTTTATAATTGTTATCTCTTCTTCTTGCACTCTTTCTGTTTCTTTTCTCTAGTTGCTGGGAGAAAATACCAGGCACCCAAAATTAAGGAAGAAGAAGTTTGTGTAGCTCAGTCAGTGGAGGTTTCCATCCATTCTCACCTGGCTCCAATGCAGAGTGGAACATGGCAGAAGCCAGTTATTCATGGTGGTAGAAAACAGCAAAGAGCCAAGGGAAGAGCTATAGCTGGGGCCACAGCAGCTAACTAGCCCCTCTCCTATCCTCACATTTGTATACAGATTATCTACCCTAGGACAAGTGTATCACTCACACCAATAATTCCAGCATTGGATCATCAATTAATCACAAATTCAAGAAACTGCCCGAATAACTGCATGAGGCATTGCGGGGACAACTGCACACAAAATATAATATGCACCTTTCCCTTAACAAGTATATAGTGACATTCTTTAT
>NW_004524974.1:126844-135031 GCF_000260255.1 Octodon degus | reverse complement strand
AATATGGAAGCCAAGATGACCTTGAAACTTTGGGAAAAACAGACATTCACTCTGTGGACTAGACCTCAGTACAAATGATTAAACAAACGCAGTCACATACTTCACTAGGGATGGACATTTGGGATTAATATTCTAAATAGGTATCAGTCACCTTGAAGAAGCAGTCCCTCCAGGAAGACCCTCTGTTCCCTAATCATGCCCATTTGCTACATGACAGACTTCATTATTTGATCCTGATTTGATCAATTTTATATGAGCAACAGTACTTGTAATCTTATTAGTTGAACCTAGCTTATCCATCCGAGTTCTCATATTGTCTTCCGTAGAACTCACTCATTTCATGCTTTTGCTCTATAAAATAAAACCCTAGAAGGGCGGATTCCTGGGCAGCCCTCTGGAGTCTCCTTCTGTCCCTCTCTCAGAAGGTTTATTTCCCCTGAATAAATACATTCTACTCTTAACCTCCATTGTTCCAAAAATTCATTCCTTGGTTTTAGAGAACACAAATTTGGCCCAGGTATTTTCCAGGTTAGGAGTTTCATTCCCCTATATCACTATTAGTTTTCTGACTTCTGTGTCACTTATACTCCTCTCACTAGCTTGCAATGAGCCTACAGTGAACTCCTGCAAAGGTTCATCAGGGCCTTGCTGAATGGTAGCCAAATTGAGGGATTCCTGACCCTTTGATGCAAGCTTCCTTGAGGTGCTAGTAGCAGCTGTTATTTTGCTAGTTTATTTGCAATGCACAGGTAATTTGATTGCTTGTGCTAGCAGAAGAACTCTCTCAAATTAGCATATTTTTGGTAATATCTATATTGTAAATAGCATTTCCAGGTTTTTGGTCCTTGCTATATTCAAAGAAATTTGCATTTCACAGTAAATAATTGCCTGGATTCAAAAATGCTTTAGTTATTCCTTTCCATTCATCTTGGGCCACAACCTATTGTCCTAGAATCTGCACTAAGCTCTGGGTAAAGGCAGCAGTAGTGCCATAAGTTGCAACAGCTTTTTTATTTTTTTAAAGTTTTAAAAGGTACAGCTTCATGAAGACATAAAACTTGTCTGAGATTGTTAGGAAATTGAACTTCAGAAAGAGAGTAGATATGCTGAAAACCTTCCCTGGACTCCCCTACTCAACGGAATTCTTTTTGTCCCAGTTGCAATAGAGAAAACGGCTGTACTTCCCTATAGGTGCAAGTTTGAGCATGTGACTCAGGGAAATTTCTCTGAGCTGACAGGGCTGTGTTTGCAGCTTGTGGCTCCATTAAAAACCGTGAAGAAAGAGCCAGCCAGATAGTTAGTGCAACCATTTAGGAAAAGAGCAGTGGCCAGGATTTGATCTTGGATGTGTCATGCTGGCCCTGCCCCTAGGGCAAGCTGAGATTTAGATTGAGACTGCGCGTGGTGGCACATGCCTGTAATCCCAGTGCTTGGGAGGGTGAAAACAGGAGAATCACTACAAGTGTGATCTACATAGTGAGACGCTTTATTAAATACATATAAAACCAACCAACAAACAAACCATGAAGTGTTGAGAAATGAAAGGTTTTGGGAAACACTTTTCTCATGGGGAAGGGTCCCTTTGGTCCCCCATTGCTCCTTATTTGATGGCATGTCTGAATTTCTCACCTCGCATTACTGGGGAAAACATCTGACAACCAAAATGAAGGAAAGAAAGGTTTATTTAGCTCATAGTTAATGGAAGTTTCAGTCCATATTCAGCTGGCTCCAAGGAAGGCTGTCCCAGGCAGAAGGCAGCAGTTCATGGCAGTGGCAGGCAGCAAAACAGCAACAACAAAAAGGAGGAGTAACAGCACCAATGGTAATATAGAGGAAATCTCTCTCTCTTTCATTACCCTCAGCCTGGGTAAGGCACTCCCACCATAATTCCAGCCTTGGATCACCCATAATGCCACTGGATCAAGAGTTAATTAAAGTGGGACCTGCTTTTATTGAGAAGTTTTTGAATGTCAAAAGAAATTAGCAACAAAGTGAAAAGACAATCCACAAATTTGTAAAAAATCTTCAAAAATAACTACTCAGAGAAAGGTCTGCTCTCTAGAATTTATAAAGAACTAAAAACCACTATGGCCCCAAAATTTAAAGACCCAATCCAGAAATGGGCATCTGGGATGAACACATACTTCTCAGAGGATGAAACTAAAGAAGCGAATAAATACATGAAAAATTGCTCCACATCACTAGCTATCCATGAAATACAAATTAAAACAACATTGATATATCATCTCACCCCAGAAAGAATGGCTATCATAAAGAAATCACCCAACAAATGTTGGAGAGGCTGTAGGGAAAAAGGAACCCTTTTCCACTGCTGGTGGGAATGTAGACTGGTGTAACCATTATGGAAATCAGTGTGGAGACTCCTTAGAAAAGTTGGACTGGAAATCCCACTTAAACCAGCTATTTCTCTACTGGAAATTTTCCCAGAGGATCTGAAAACATCATATCATAGTGATATATGTGTGCCTATGTTTGTAGCAGCACAATTTATGATAGCCAAATCTTGGAAACTACCAAGATGCCCATCACCTGATGAATGGATGAAAAAGGAATGGTATTTTTATACAATGGAGTGTTTTTCAGCTATAAAGAATAATAAACTCATAGCCGTTATATATAGGTATATGCCACTTGACCATATGCTCATAAGTGAAATAAACCAGACGCACGTGTGCAAATATTATATAGTTTCCCTAACATAAGAACTCAAAAGTAGAAATACAATACAAAGGTATAATACAACTAAAAGGAAAGCAAGAACTTGAGGGCTAAATAATTAAGAGAGGAAAAGGAGAAGAGCTGGAAAACATATCAGTGGGAAGCCATATATTTATATGTATAAGATGGATAAGACAATGATCCTGAGATTCTTCAGAAGACTTTTGAACCTAAGAGTTAGTTGGAAGGATTCTCACCCTAACTATATATACTGACACCTGTGAACTAAGCAACTGCACTGAAGAAGGCAATTTGTAATTGTAGGTTCATGCTTGGAGTGCCTGTTATTCTGGTCTTCTGAATACTGGCTGCTTGTCATGACAGGCTAGTTGCTTCCATGTTGTCTCTCGGGTAGATGGTTGTTCAAAAAGAAGGGGGTGGTGAATGAAGGCAGGAGACAGGAAAAGGAATGTTGTGGACTGTCCTGCTACAAGGTTTTATATGGTTAGATTTTTGGACTTATGTGTAAACATAAGAATTATAGAATTCTTTATGCATATTTTAAAAATATATTTTAATTTTTTAATGTTTTTTCATCATATTCTGTAGGGACTTAAAATTTAACATATCAATGCTTGATGAAAAATACTTGGTTCCATGTTATGCCTAAGATGTTTGATATTTATAGATAGTGAGGTTAAGCTTAACAGCCTAGGTTGTATGGTAATAACAATAAGCTTCTCTTCTGGATGGTTAACAACCTAAGTTTACAGATCAAAAATTAGAGACAAAGAAGGGGCTGCAAGGAGAGCCAACATTTTTGCCCTAGCCTTCCAAGGTCAGTTAAGACTCAAGACATATGAGAACTTGTATTGTAACATCATGTAACTCATTTGTGTCCCAAATTTTCTGATCAAGGAGATTATGGGGCCAAAGAGGAAAGTGATTGATGATGTAGAGTGTGCCTAAGAAGAGTCACATGGAGAGAAAACTTTCTCTCAGGATTTCACAGAGAACACAGTGGCCAAACAATAGCTGTGACTCCTCCACATGGGTGACACTGACAGAGGATCTACAATCTGAGTTACAGGGTCTCAGAATAAATCCTGAGGTGATTTGACTGACCTTATCAGATCCAAATGCTACAACTGTTGTTGCATTGGTCTTGATTTATTTTGGTCTTAACCATCCAACAGAAAAGTATAAAAAAGAAGTGTAAGAAGTAAAGCCAGGTTATTAGGTTGAGCTCTAGGGGACTCAGGTCAACAATTTCTGACACTGCCAGTCAAGTGGAAGACTCAATACTATTATGGACTACTGGACTTTTTTAGAATGTTTTGCTGAGTTCACACACCTATAATATTCAAATGACGAAACTCAACAAAAAAGGCTATATAGTTCAATGTCCGTTTTATATCTGTGTATTCAAAATTATTATGATAGATATATAGTTACATTCTCTTAATGAATACAGGGATTTGTTCTAATACTGTCTGTAAATAGGATATCATGTCCGCATCTTGTACAGCAAATAACCACTAGGAAGAGAGTATGCAATGTGTTAATTATTGAAACTGCCCTACCAATTTGATTTGAAACTGTCTCACTGCTATTTGTTTCTCAATAAAATTATGGGGAAAAAGAAAAAGAGTTAATCACAAACTCTGGCTGTCTTTCCCTTGATTGCAAGATGCTTTGTGGGGACACCTAGAGACAAACCATAACGTGGAGCGAGGCTAGAGGATTCCAGCTCTTTCTTTTCAGGTCCATCGACCCTCCTACCCTTTAGTATTCATCATTGGGACTTTATCTTAAAGGAGAACTCTGAGTTAAATCCTTTGTGTTTGCCAAACTCCTTCTAACTGATATGTTGTGGCCTTAGTATAAATTGCTGAATTATTACGGTGCTCATCTAATATGGCTGAAGCCCTTAAAACAATAGCTTATCATCCCAGAGACAACCTCCCCCATTTATCTCCAATTCAACCGAGGGTGCAATTTCGTTTCATCTTTCCTACTGCCTCCCAGAAGACCCCAGTCTGCTCCTTAGGTATATGTAAACATCTCCCTCAAAGTACACTCTTGGCAAAAAGCCAGAAAAGCCTCAACTATCCTTTGTTCCAACTCAGAATCCCTTATGTTCCTCAGATTGTCTCTGTGTCCTCAAAGAAAGTAAAGACTTTTTCCTTCTGTGTTTCTTTTCTGTGAGACTATAAAAAAGCTAACACTAACCACAATCCAGAAAAACAAGTAAATACAAGGTTCAGGCATTCCAAAACCTCTTCTACGTATATATACCTCTGTATATCTTGAGAGTCTGTGTCCCTTGTTTAACCCAATATAACTTTTCCTTGTTTAGGTTCTCTCAAATCTATTTCTCTCTTTAAGATTGTTTATCTCTCTGACACTAAAGAAGCCATTTCTGACCCTAGTGAACTCCTTTCTCATTCAAATGAGCCTCTGTTCCCAAGCTTTACACCTGATACACCAGTACTGATTCATGCCTGTGCTTAATAGTGGTTCTAAGCAATTAATTCACTGCCCTCCCTTAAGCACAGTCGTTGAAAGTGTTCCTGTTTCCGATACGTATTTAATGCCAAGGCACCATATGTAGGGATTATTTTGTTTCTTGGTGTGATCCATTGTTTCCAGGTGTGAAGATAAGATAGACAAGATGGGGCAGCTGGTAGCCCAGCTGCCTGGTATGCAAAATGACATCCAAATAACAATAGATGTGTTTATTTATAACTTTGCAAAGTTGTAATACACAATGTTGACTAGCAACTAATAGCTTAATGTCCAGGTGGGACGATTTTCTGAAGAAAGAGGTAGTTTGACTGTTTTACGCAGTGCAACATCATCCTGCCCTCCCACATATGATCAATTTCCAACTTCAGAAGCTCCCAACATTCACTTACACTATATAGTGTACTTTTCTTTTTCCTTTTACTTGGCTCATATTTGCATTGCAGAGAGATTTTTTTCTTTCTTTTCACTTTTTGTCTACCTTTAATAAATGTAAATCTTGGTTGTCATTCATGCTTATTCCATTCAGTTCTTTGTTCAGGACAAAAAAAACCCTAAAAATCACCTCATAAAAGAAAAACACTACAACACCCCAAAGTCTCATAACAAAAGGGAAGAAAGAGCAATAGGTAGAACCGCAGGTCATCTCTACAAATCTATCGCCTCACCCCTCAGAAGTATGAATGAGCTGGCTTGTAGGTCCTGAATGGCAGAATGAAATGTAGACATAGGAAGCTTGGGGCACAAGCCTGTGATTGTGAACATGTCACCGTTCATTCTTGGGGTATGAAGTGAAAATCTGATGTACTCTGAAGTACTGGGCAGGAATTGGGATAGAGGTCCATGAAATATCTGAAAGAAATACACATATCCAGTAGGAACCCACTGTCCCATGAATTGATATGAAGGGAACCTAGGGAAGTCCTTGACATCCTCTCTGGGGTTTTGATCGAATGAAAGGACACTGATAGGTTCCAGCCAAGTACAAACTGCTAAATTAACATGGCCCTGATTCAACATGGCTGAATGCCAAAAGCAACAGCTTATCTAGCCAATGAACACTTCCTGTTTCAGACCCGCCCCTGTCCTGAATAGTTTTCCTGTGCATAGTAAGGAGACCTCAGTCAGCTCCTTATGTGTCACTGAAACTGCCCCTGAAACTCTAGCCCTAGCAACAGTCCATAAATTCTCAGTTTTCCATTGTCTCAGGCCTGTGGATCACCCATTTCCCCTGCCACCAATTATCTCCTTGTCTTCAGAGTTAATAAACATCCTCTAATTTACTTCTATTACTTTGCTATGCTGCTAAAGAGTCTAGAATTTTGGTGCCGTCACTTTGATAGTTTAGCCATGTAGCTCCAGGAGACTCCTCCATCTTTTGAGATTCCTCAACAATGAACCACTCTTCTGCTTCTTCTTCCTCTGCCTCGTGCTGTTTTTAGGATATATCCAGTGCTGGCCAGTGTCAATTCTCACAGTTGAGCGCATTCTCTTCTTTGGTATTTTGTCACATTTTTTTCCTCATCTCAAAAATTTTGAGCTCACCAGAAGAATTCCCCTCTGTCCTTGTGCATCTGGAACTTGGCCTTATGGTGGTGTTGATGATGTTCACTGAAACAGGTGTTGAACTTTTTCTCTCAGGTTTACTTTAGTTAGAAATGGACTGATTTCTCAGAGGGTTGATGTCAGCTCTTGCCCTAAACCTTTATCTCACACCAATTTCATCACCATGGGAAAAATTTCTCCCAGTCTCCCAAACACACTGTTATTTCCTAAAGAGCCTTAGCACAGTTGGACATCTCACACCAAACAACTACAGCCAGAAAACTTGGCCATGAAAACAGCAAATGGTCTGAAGAGGGTACTTTTGACCCCTTGAAACTTCTATCATCACAACAGCAAATGGCCAGAAATCCCTTAAAATCCTTTGTTGACTCTGAAAACACTCACGCACCTTTTTTTTCACTAATATACCCCCTGCCTTTTCTGTTGTTCCTACCCTCTGAACCCCTTTGCCATAAACTGCCTTTTCTGCCTCCTCCAACTATCTCATTAGCCTTTCTCATGGCCCGTGTAACAAGATCTGTCTTTTGCCTTGTTCTCCACCTCGCCTGTAGATTCCACCATCTCTCTTCTTTAACCTCTACTGGAAACTAGGAGCTTGCACTACCCTCTTATCCTCCTGCTTTCCATACATGCTCCCAAGTGACTCAACCTCTTCCTGCACTGCCAGCATGTGGCAATCTGCCATTTGGCCAGATGTCACAATCTTGAGGTAGCTTTTCTTGTGATGTCACATTGTCACCTCATAGGATCTTATCGTGTGATGGGCCATCACCTTCTCTTCCTATAGGGAAAGGATGCCATCTTGTAGCACCTAATCACAGGATGAGCCATTGCCAACCTGCTGGATCCTGATGGATGATTACAAAACCAAATCCCTTTTTCCTCTCTGAGCACAAGCAGGCCACAGGGGATTGTTTCATATTTACATCCCCTTCGCCCCCTAGGATCTTTCTGATATAAGTCTCCAAATGGGATCTTTCTTAGGCAACCCTCACACTTATAGTAAAGAACTACAATTTATACTTAAGTCATATGATTTACATTGGAATGATCTCTGTGCTATTCTTGGTTCCACTTTTAATCCTAAAAATACTACAGTTGTGGCTGGTATCCCAGGTAATAATCCATCAAAAAAGCTAGCTAGATCCAGAGCACCCTGGAGTTTCAGATGCAGATGCATTTCCAAAGTAGAGCCTTATTTATCCTGCCCCACTTGCAAAGCCTCTTCAGATTGAGCTGCTCCTTTGTGTTGCAAGAAAGGGATTCTAAGTCCATGGCTCCCTCGCCCCCCCCAGTAAGTATATGGTTTTTCATATTGTTATAAGACAATTATGGGGACAAATAGGAAAGTGATTGATGATGTAGAGTGTGCCTAAGGAGAGTCACATGGAGAGAAAACATTCTCTCAGGCTTTCA
>NW_004524974.1:119602-126306 GCF_000260255.1 Octodon degus | reverse complement strand
AATTTGATTTGAAACTGTGTCATTGCTATTTGTTTATCAATAAAATTATGGGAAAAAAGACATCTCTACTAATTGACCTACAAAGAGTTTTGACTAATCTTTTTGTAATTACAAATTTGAAAACAATGTTACACTGTAAGTAGGTATGTTTGAACACATTTTGATTTTGTAAAGATGTTCATTTCTATGTTCTGTGTATTTGTTTGTATGTTTGCATTGCATTCCATGAACAACTGTTTCTCTTCTTATTGGATCTTTGGAATACAGACTTAGGAGCATAGTTTCTCCTGAATTAACAGGCATTCCAAGTGATATCAAGATTGTTATATACACAGGTCATCAAAATTTTAAAATATAATTAAAAAATCATAAAAAGGCAGAGAGATTATTGGACAGGATTCCAATTTGTGGAGAGTGGCCAACATTTGTTCATTAGTAAGGAATCTCGAGTAAACTGCATAGTCTCTTAGATGGTACCTCCAGTAATTTGCTCATTGGTTAAAAGATAAAACTTTACAGAAAATAAATTAAAATAAGGTTTTCTCATATAAGGTGCTCTTGATATAAAAATGACAGTTCGTTACTACTAATATCATGGTGTATTAAATGTATTCATGCCTTCCAAATGTACATTCTACAGTGTAAAACTGCTAATGTTATTGTCTTACACAATTGAACATATGCCTTTTCTTATGCTCCAGATATTTGTCATATGCTACATTAATATGTAAAATTTTTTTTGCCAAATTTTCTCCTTAGGATTATATAGCTGTTGTCCTTTAAACATTATACAGGGATTCAACTAGTACAATATGTATGGCTGGTAAGAAATAACAGCTCTCTGGTTACACTTTATATTTCAAGGTGCTTAATACTCATAAAATTTTGATAATTAAGTGTATTGCTAAGATTAAAAGACAGATCTCAGCTCTCAAACCCCTCAAGGAGACTTACTTAATCTGTATTTTCATGTTTTGAGTAAGAAAGCAAAAATTAACTATACACAAGTGCCACATTTTATCTGCAGCACTGGGGGAATCTTATAAGACATATTGTTAAAGTGATACTAAACATAAACAAAATGGTGCCACCTGAGTGTCTCCTGGACTATGTCTCAAGTGCAGCAACGAAAGACACTGGACATAAGCCTGGCCCAAGCTGCAGCTACCACCCAACCTGATCCCATCTATAAGCTGAAGGGTCACAGTAAATGTTACTGACCTGTCTGTCAGTGAGTGGGTGAGTCATCCACTTCCCTACCCTCGAAGGAGAATTTGCTGCAGACCAGTCTATCAATAGTAGATCTGCTTGGTATTGTCACTGAAGAGAAGTCATGGGGCTTGAATCCATGGCCCCCATTGAGGTCTATACAATGATCATTTCCTTTTGCTTCCCCACCCCACTCCTGGATCCCTTTTTTGCACATATAAGGGACACTCCAGTTGTCTCCTTATGTGTCACTGTAACTGCCCCTCAAACTCTACCCCTACCAAAGTTCCATAAAGTTTCAGCCTTCCATTGTCTCTTGTCATGGTACCTCCCAATCTTCCTACATTTGATTCTCTCCATGTCTTAAAAAGCAATAAAGGCTCTGCCCCATTTCTTTTACTTCTTCTCTGCCACACTGACTAAATGTCTAGCAGGTACTGCAGACTATAATGTCACAGTTAAAAGTGGGGCCAAAATCTCAAGGTCCCAACCAGAGGTCAGTGACCTTATATATCTATTAAGATGAAAAATGAGGGGCTGCGGAGATAGCTCAGTAGAATAAGTGCTTGCCTGGCAAGCGCAAGCACCTGAGTTCAATCGCCAGTTAAAAAAATAAGCCAAGGATATAGCTCAGCAGTGTAAACATCTGCCTGGATAGTCATCAAATTCTTGAGTTCAATCCCTGGTGAAAAAAAGGAAAGAAAGAAAGAAATACTGCCATATAAATGATTTAATCCACATTTGCTGCATATTAAATGGAGAACGGGGCATTCTTTGATAATTCAAAACATGCTACAGATTGAAGTATTACGAACTGTTCTGTCCCAATGAAACTGACGAGTATCTCTGGTCAAAAAGACTTGGGGGAATGGAGGCTGATGCTAGAGTGTTATAGGCTAAATGTTGGTGTTAATTGTGGTGTAAGACAAAAAATGATACTAGATACAGTCAACCACATAAAAAAAACAATCTACGCTGAAAATTGTCCACCAATAAAGAGGAAGTGCAGAACTGGGGAGATAAATTGGGGGTTAGAGTGCTTGCCGGGCAAGCACAAGGTCCCAAGTTCTATCACCAGTACCACATGCCAGGGTCTCCCCAAAGTGCCTGGTGCACTGTGCGGTCCCCAAATACAGACATAATTGAACATGCCTGTAATTCCAGGGCTGGGCAGGTTAAGAGAGGAAGAACACTAAGAATGTGAGCTGTGTAGTGAGACCCTGTATTCAATAAATAAATAAATAAATAAATCCAACAGCTTAGACATTTTTTCTCTAATGAAGCTAGTACTTGTCTTACGTGTTTTCTGGACCTTCAAGTCAAGGTAAATGACAAAGCTGCTAATGAAAGAAAATAGAAAAAAAAATCTACCAATTTTGAATGGTGTCTTTGATGGCAGTAGGTGTTGGCAGTCCTCATTCATCAGATTATATATTAGGCCCCATCTGTGGTACATTCAGTACTAGCTGTAGTTGTGGGTGACTACAACACCTGTGTGTCCTGATTGGATTCTGTTATCAAGCAACAAACTAACACCACCTGTCACTCTGATACATCACCCTTCCAGCTTGTGGGCACATAAACTGCCTGAGGCAGCTGTTAGAACACTCCTGAATGGCTGAAGAGTACTTGCTTGCTGTTGGGTGCTGAAGGGGACTGTGTGTCTCATGGCCGGAATGCCTCATGCACCACAAACACCAGATATGCTCAAGCTGGCTTTGCATTCCCCATAGTCAAAGCACTGACCCAGCTATATTCCCAGAGGAAGGATCCTCTGGATGGGTGATTCCAGTTTTGCATGTGAAGCTTGCACCTCTGAGAAGTGTGAGCTGAATTTTCTGAACAAAGCCCTTGAGTAGAGGCCTCTTTTGTAGTAGCTAAGAGAGAAGAGGATTCAGTAAAAAAAAACTGACAGCCTTACCTAGCAAAATCCTTGAACAAAAAAAAAAACTTTTAATAACTCTTCATATTAGTGAAACTATGTAGTGGTCCAGGTATTCAGAGGAACACCATACATACAAAGACGATGTCATCATTACTGGGGATAATTAGATATATGTGGCCAGAAAAGAATTTCCCCACGTGAACAATCACCCAGCAGAGCAATATGGCACTGAACTGACTGAGAAGTTCTTACCTATAATTTCACTATCATAACTTCTTTCTTCTAGAAAGAGGGTTATATAGAGAATGCAGAACATGGAAGAGAAAGAGTTATCAATCTCTACCCACAAAAAAGACCATAGAAATGCATAAGGCTCCAAGGCTTACAGTAGAATAGAAAAGGGAGATGAGAAACTGTGGAAGAAGTTCCAAGTCATGGGAACTTTCCACATTTTTGTTATTTTCTGAACTGGTCGATATCTGATTTTACCCCCAACCTTATATGTGTAGTGTATATTGCAAAAAAATGGCTGTTCTTGGGTATACACATGGTAGTCACAGTACCAGTGTCTTAGGTATGTGATATAAAATTGGAAATTATGATTCTTTGAGAGTATAAGATAGTAGGAAATCTTTATATTATAGTCCTTCGAATGTGTATAAACCATTCCCTTAAATGAAAATTAGTTATATTTTCACGGGGAAAAGAGTAGAAAATCTCAGTAAGATCTTTCATGAGCCTCATGACAGTGCATGTCAGGCTCAGAAGGTGTCACAGTCACAATGGGCTCCTGAGCATTGTGGTTAGCGCTTCTGTCACCTCCTCACACATCCTCACACTCACTAATGCGTGTTTGTTTCTTTGAAAATTGTGTTTTCAGTGTCTGCTCTGTGTTATCTTTCTGAGCACAGACTGCCAAACCCTCTCACTGGATCTCAAATCCCACCCTCCTTGGTGCCTCCTCTATTTCTGCAATCTACACATCACCAACTATCTCCATCGAGACTTTATTTCTTCTTTATTTCCCTTCTTATCATTTCCTTTTAATTGAGTGGTGAACTCATTTTGTGCCCATACCTGAATGCTGCAAATACCAAGGCTCCACCAAAGATCCAACCACAGACTCCAGATTAACTCTATGAGGAGTCATTTGCCCCAAGTCTTCCACTCTTCTTATCCCAAGTTGTCTTCTTATTGTGGATACACAATTACTCTTAACATTTTCCTTTGTATTGACCACTCAGTGACTAATCCCTCACCACATGGTTCTAGTTGTTAAGTCTAACCTCATGCACTTATCTGACAACACTGCCCATCACTACCATACAACAAATACTCCCAAGTTCATGCTGGCAGCTCCCTAACCTTAGCCACACATGTACTGTCCTCCCCTATTCATATCCTTGTCTACAGTGATAGTGGTGGTCTGGTTTTCCTCCATGATTCCTCAAGATCAAGTTTAGTTATCCTTCATCTGGACACTCAACAAGAGCCTGTTGTGTTGAATAGTCAAATATCTTACAAAACCAAAGCTTTTTATTTAAAAAAGTCAGCAAAATAATAAAGTATGTTAGAGTGGTAAAGATGATAAGACATAGCTGACACAAGAATCTTTTTATCTCTTTCAGTAACTCTTGGTTTGAAGTTGACTTTGTCTGCAAACACAATAGGTACCCCTGCTTTTTTGGCTTCCTGTCACATTGACTACTGTTTTCTGTCCTTTGACTTTCATTCTATAAGTTTCCTTTTGAATTAAACATATTTATAGTATAAAACACATTGTTGGTTTTGTTTCTTGATCTAATCTTCCTGGGTGCTTGTTTTCATTGGTAAATTAAAGTTATTTATATTGATGATTATGAATGATATGTATTGGCTTACCCTTGTCATGTCATTTTATACTATAGGATCCCTATTTTTCTCCTGTGTTTAATTGTTTTATTTGCTTGGCAGTTCTTTTCTCTTATTGTTCTTGAAATTGTGGTCATTTTTGTCTCTAAAATATGTATCACTACTCTTTGTAGGGTTGGTTTGTTGGACATAAGTTTCTTCCATTGTTCTTTGTCTTGGAGTATCTTATATCTCCATTAAATTTGATAGACAATTTTTCAGGGTCCATCAATATGGGTTGGGAGTTGTTTTGCTTCAGGACCTGAAATATTTCATTCTATCTTATTTTTTATTTGATGGTCGATGTGGAGAAATCTGCAATGATTCTGATGAGCTTTCTATTATAAATGATGTATTTTGTTTCTCTAACTCCTTTTAACATTCTTTTGTCAATCTCTTGGATATTGATTATTGTGTTCCTAAATGTAGATATAGTTTGATTATGGTTCACTGGAGTCTTATATGCCTAACATACTGCATCTCTGATTCTTTTCCCATGCTTTCAAAATTTTCTGCTACTACTTTTGCAGATACTCATTTTTTGTGATTTGTTTTGACTCCAGCTGTTTCATAGATACCTATTAATCTTATATTTTACATCATCTTCTAGCTGTGCTTTGTTATTTCCTGGTTCCTTGTTGCTTTAAAAAAATTATTCTTTTACGTTCACTATTTGCAATGCTATATACAAAGTCTGAAATTCTATCATCTGTTTTGTCCAAGCAGTTGTTAAAACCAGAGATCTGAATCTGAAGGAAAGTTTTATCACAATATGTAGTGCTAGTTTCACACGTTGGAAGTCCTCTGCATCTGGAATCATGAATGCATTTAATGTGCCATTAGATTAATGGTAATGAACTACTATAGACATGTGAGAATGTTAATTTCTTAATTTAGTTTTATGCCAAGAGTATCTTTTATGAGAAAACCTAATTGCAATTTTGTTGAAAAACTTTATCTTTTTACCACTAACCAAATTAATAAGAGTATCTCCCAAGAGACTATGGAGATTGTTGGGCACTCCTTATTATTGAGCAAAGACTGGCCATCCCTCTCACTAATTGTTGTCATGTCCTATAATCTCTCCCAAGTCTAAGGAATTTTTGTTAATTATTTGAAATCTTTTAATGACCTGTAAGTAAACCAATTTTTATATCACTTAGGCCAGCTGGTAACTCAAGAGAAAGCCTCCTTTCAAATCTATATTCTAAATTGTATCATGAACAAATGTTCAAAGAAGAGAAAAGCTGTTGAGTTCAGATCAAAAGAGCAACAAATGTGCATAGAACGAATTATAATTGTAAACAAGTGTACCAAACACACAAATAACTATCTTCACAATTTCAGAGTACACTCAAGTATATTCTTGAACAAATTGAACTATAGTAACTGTATTACAATGTTTAGAGATTTATAATTATAAACAGACTAGTCAGATTTTGTTGTTTATTAATTAACAGAGATTTCTTATTAGAAAAACTTGGAATACAGTCTTTTCTTCATAATAAATATGTATGTCTTGTATTTTATTTTGTCTTAAAAATACTGGTAACTTAGGTCAGTTGTCTCTATACGCTTGTTCACCTATTTAGATGTTAGATTTCCATTTTGCCAGTTCCTTCAGTGCATGCCAGATCAACGCTAGCCTCATCATTGTCAAATTCTTCTCCAAATCTGTGTTCATATCACCTAACAGCACACTCTGGTATCCACATAGATT
>NW_004524974.1:116413-118572 GCF_000260255.1 Octodon degus | reverse complement strand
TTTTTATTATTTATAATTTTTAATTTGTTGTCAAAGAAAGAATGAGTCATTGAGTGATATGAGTGTAAAGTAATTTGAACAGTATTTTAAGTAGATTAAAATAAAAGCCTTTTTTTCCCTGTATAACCAGCATGGATGACACCAGGAGAAACCTGAGAACCTTTGATATTGGAACTCGACTTCTGGTTGCTGTTTTTGCTGTATCATTCAAGGTTGGTCAAACTTCTAGTACTGGGAAAGGTTTACCTTAATCAGATTCCTCCTCCCCAAGCAACATGGGAGACATCACCTGATAGTGACAGTTGCTGTGTGTGCAGGCTGTTGCTTTAGTTTTGACTGTTCGATGTTTTGTTCTTGCCCAGATTTCAAGTGCAGTCACTATTTTAAGCTAAACAAGTTTTCGTTCCCAGGAGTATGAACAATGAATGCAGAGGACTATGTGTACAGTAGTCTTGACCCTTCTATTTAGCTCAGGGTACATGGGACTCTAGTTGGTGGCATGTGCTAACAGATGCAGCTGTACTCGGTAGATGGATTCAGGTGGTTTGGGAATCTACCCAGGTCCTGAGTGCTGAATCCTTCTTGAATGTGTTTTATTCCACTCCCCCTGACTCTATCCCTGTGCCACTCAGATCTAGCTTCTTGCAATTTAAAAGAATTTCTCCATTTTTCCTGGATTGAGCAAAGCTAGAGGATTCACACTATCAGTGGTGCATTTTTACCACCTTTCTTGTTCCATTTGGGACTTGATTTTAAAGGAGTATTCCTTGCTAAGTCCTTTCTGGTGTTAGAAAGTAAAGTAAATACAGGAACTAAAAAAGACCAAATATTTTTATATGAATATGTACAGATTTGTGGTTCTTGAAACTCTGTAGATCTGCATAATCTTTTCCTTTTTGGCTTCTCTTAAACCTGTTTTTCTCTTTAAGCTCATTAATCTCTCTGGACATAGTGAACCCATTTCTGGTTCTAGTGAGCCTCCATCCTCAAGCGTGACACCTGATGGTGCTAGTATGAGTGCACCCTTGTGATGAATAGAGGCCATAACAAATTCACTTCTCCACTCTTTTTGAAAGTGTTCCTGCTGCCACCTGTTACCTCTTACCAGTGCTCCCTGGCCAGGCCACTAAATGTGGGAACTTACTGGTCTCTCAGTATACCCAAGTAGAAATGGCAGTAGAAAGAAAAACAGACAAGAGCTGAGTTCATGTAAAGGCTTCTTTGCCTGATTGTCAAAACATCTAACAAATATAGTGAGCTTGTTTTTAATGACTTCACAAGTTTCGTATCAGGAGACATGGGGTTGCATAGTGACTGATGGCTGAAATTGTCCCAGCAATATGCTTTCCTTAAGACTGAAGTAGTTGATTACTTTAGCCCCTGAGCACTTCCTGCCCTCACATATATAACTAATTTCCAGCTTCAACACCCACAACATATTCTATCTTTATCCAGCAGAGGAAACCCTGGGGACAGTCACCCTTTTCTTTGGTGCTCACAGGTACAAGGAATGTCATAAGGCTTGGATGGCTTGTGAGGCCATTTGTTTTTCTCTATGAGAATGACAGCGTATCTGACAGGATGTTTGGGTCGAAATACAATTGTGATTTTCAGAGGTGAAATATTTCTGTGAATTCACTAAATGAACACTTCTGAGAGCCTCCTCAGTGTTTGGTTATAGTTGGAAACTGTGTATAGAGACAAGTCAAACATCTCTCCAGCATTCAAGGGCTCTGAATCTCAGTGACCACTGCCTCCTCAGAGTGAGTTTCAATACAATTGAAGAAGTAGCCAGTGCTATGTAGGCATATAGGAATGCTTGTGCTGATTTTCCTTTTTTCTTTCCTTCTAACAGCTTTATGACCTGTTTCAGAATAATGATGTCTGACTGTTCAGAATAATACCAGCTGGTGGCCAGCCATAATGGCTCCTGTCTGTAATCTCTGTACTTGGGAAGCGAAAGTAGGAGAATCACTTGGAGTTCAAGGTCAGCCTGAGCTGCTTAGCTATTTCATGGAGAGTCTAAATTATAGAGTGAGACCCTGCCTCAAAAAAAAGAAAAGAAAAGAAAGTATATACAGAAAGAAAGAAGAATTGAAATGAAAAGGAAAAAAGTAAAGAAAAGAAAGGAGAAATACAAGCTGGAGAAGTCAAGGTGG
>NW_004524974.1:113391-116038 GCF_000260255.1 Octodon degus | reverse complement strand
TTGATAAGCACCTTACTGTCCTTAAAAGAGAATCAGCTAACAGCTCTGCTCTGCCTTTCTTTCACCCTTAGAAAACGCTCTATGAAGATAAAGAACTGGGACTTTAAATTAGTGAAGCTGAACTGTCATGCCATTTTTTTGTTTTCTTTGTATCAGGAACTGAATTCAGGCCCTTGTGCTTGCAGGACAGATTCTGTTCCTTTGAGCTAGATCCCTGGTCTCCATGTAACGCCTTTTGGTAAAAGCATTATGTCAAGCATGCGAGGAAGGTGTAGCAAAAGTTTTACCACTCCTTACTGAAAGGAGCTTATGATGTTTGATCCACAGTAAGGGCTGTCTCTAGGTGAGAGCATCAATAGCAGACCCTGATGGGCTCAACCAACCTCATGAAAGGGAGATGACAGTGAATGTAGGGAGAGCCATAGACTTGCATGTACTCCCTAACTTCTCAGAGACTGTCCCACCTTGTAGTTTCCATTCTCAGAAACATTGATGTTATAATAAAAACAAGAGATGTTGCATATTTATGGCCTGAAAATGCTGAAGAATGTGTAACACCCTTAAATCTGTAACAAGGTGAAGATCCTGCTCAGAATGTGAAGCAAGAGGAATTCAGGCATGATCATGGTTAACTGTTATCTGGTGTAAGAACATTTGCTGCCTTTAGCAGAACCTAATGTGTTTTGCACAAAATACCCTAACCACTTCAAAAGATGTTCTCATGCACAAAAGAGGAAAAAGACACACTCATTTCAGATGATCTCACACAATCTTGAGTCCTTCAATGTATCTAATGAACTGGGAAATATGGCTGTTAAAGAAAATAGACACCTGATTAGGAGATAATCTGGCATAATCAGAGTAGTGTATACAAGGATATGATGGTGGTGGACAATGAAGACTTTGGTAGTGCAAAGCAGATGGCTTAGTTTAATACTGTGTTTTAGAAAAAAGTATGTTCTGCAATCATTGTGTACAAAATTTATCCTGTATTTAGTGTTCCAATACTAATCACTGCTAATTTTGGTTGGGAATTTCTTTAGGTTTTTAGATATAACTAAAATCAATACTAGTACCCAGTGTAGTTGGAAGACAGTTTGTCATCAAAGAGACCATCTTTCCAAGCAATTGCTAGGGTTCTCTTTCCTTTACATGCTCTATGGTCCATGATTGTATTTATTGTACCTCCCACTCTAGCAAGCACAGAAATTAATCTGAACAGATCTGGTTTCTGTAGGAGCCCAGCTCAATACAGAGGCTTCCAATGCCTAGGTGGAGAAGACAGCTGAGAGAGTGAGGAGGTGCGCAGGGCATCGCTCTCAACCTGCCTCTGCCTCCCAGCTCAGCCTCAGCTTTCTGTTCTCTACACTCCACTGGGCATGTTCACTGTGGGTCTTTCTCACCCTGGGCCCATGCTGTGGATCTTGATGAGTTCTGGTAGTGGGACTCAGTCACAGATCAACAACCTGAGTCTACCTCCCTCAGACAGATCCAGCCATATTCCATGAAAAGGTTTTTATGCCTCTGTTTTGTAAACAGAAAGAAGGCATGAAAATGTCACATATTTACAAATCTTTTCCAAGAACTCAATGACATACCCAAGCTTTTATACAATAAATAATTGTATTCAGTTTGACTGCTAGTAACAAGCTTTACTGGGAGTAGAATAAAATCTCAAATACGTACGTTCTTCGGTAGTTAGCGATTTAGAAAGGAGCAATGAAAAAAATCATGAATCACCACCTCCAACCTCTCTGGATGTTGAGAGGTGGTGAGGTCAGATTTAACTTGTGTGTAATGATAGTTCTCATCCCAGGAATTAAAATACAAACCAACATAAAATTGAAGAATGGCAAGAATAATACTGAGAAGCAATATTACAAATTGAAAATGAAAACATTTTATTCTCTTAGTATTATATATTACTCCTTCTATAATTTTAATGAATTTAGAAATAATGGAGTAAAACTCAGAGAGGAACACTGTGGTGTTTTTGC
Organism: Octodon degus; assembly: GCF_000260255.1. Lineage (NCBI taxonomy): Eukaryota > Metazoa > Chordata > Mammalia > Rodentia > Octodontidae > Octodon > Octodon degus. Next base: position 114,041 of record NW_004524974.1, on the reverse strand, counting down.
ATTTTTGCAATTATGTGATTTTAATATTTTTTCCTGAAAACATCCTTAAAGTGTACTTCTATGACAAAGAAGTATTGACATATCTTCTAAACAGTGCTAAGGAAAACACAGTATGTTTGCAAAAGGTTTCTTCTATGATGTTTTTGTATACATATAAGAATGAGCACTGTGAAAAATGTGTTGGTCTTTGGAAAGAGGCCATAAGTGTTGCCCTGAGATGACATAAATTAGGACATAAGATTGTGGAACAACTGAGCATTGTCACCAGTTGTCTTCTGGGCAAGACTCACAGTAGCTTTGATACCTGCATAGGTGAAGCTGCTGGAAATGTGGGCTTCCTGTCATTCCGTGACATCAGCAAATTCTATTACTCTGGCAGCAACTGTCAACATTACCTGCTTTGCTGGAGTCTGAGCTACAGGCTGTGCCTTCAGCTCTGGTGCTTGATACTTGTTTTTAAGGTTAAGAATTCTCAAGCGTTCTTGGTGTTGTTCATCTTAATAGTAAGTTAGTAAGTATAGATTTATATCACAGTCCTCATCCAACCTATTGATTTCATTTCATTTGAACCTATCATGTGTTTGGGATGTGTCCACCGTCTCTGGTTTTACCTATTCCACCACCATCCATCATCATGGGAATACACATCA
>NW_004524974.1:110774-112430 GCF_000260255.1 Octodon degus | reverse complement strand
GGGAGAAATTTTGGGGATCATAAGGAAGTGTCCCACTCACATATAGCTGAACCAGTGAACCTGGAGGGACACAGCAAGGCCAGCTGGCCAGAGTGGACCAGTAGGGTTTCAGCAATGAGACATGAAGCCAAACATGTGGATCCCATCAGTCACAGGAAGCTCCATGTTGCGTGCCGGCCCCTCTTCCCACTGCACTGAACAAGGCAGCAGGAGCCTATTGGGCAGAGCACTGAGAGGGGCTGTGATGATTGAAGGAGTAGGGACAAGGCCTGTGTGCACCAGCAAGAGCATACACAATCCTGCCAGGTAGGACCCTGAGTTTGCCTCATTTACGTGGTAAAGTTTTCCACAAAATTCACTGGTGCAATGTTTAGTTCAACTAACATTGCTCTATATAAGGTTTATTATTTGGAAAAAAATAAACACAATTTCAAAACTAAATTTCTGAATAACAATAGATAATATTCTGCATATTGTTGTCTTTGGAGTAGTTACTCAAAGTGTAAGGCATAAACAAATTATCCTCTTAATGTTATTAGCACAGAGCTTTCTTTGCAGTTAAGAGAAACTAGCAGTGTGACTGTCTTGTATTTTCCCCCTTTCTCCCTTTCTTCTTTATGACATCCTAGTCCCTCTTTCTTTCTGCCATACTTCTTCCCATTTCTTGGTATCTGTGTATATTTGGGACCTTATCTACTCTTTTAGTTCCTCATGCCAGGGAAACAATATGATGTTTTCATGAATCTAATTTATTCACTTATGAGTAGAGTCTTGAGTTATTGCCACTTACCTACACAAGTGTCAAGTTTATCCTTCCTTATGGCTGAGTAGTCCTCCCATTTTTTTAAGAACACATATTTTTTACCCATTCCTCTCTGGATAGGAATTTGGCTGTTTCCAAGATTTAGCTATGACAGATGTTCCTGCTATACACATGGGTGCACATATATTGCTGTGGTATGATGTTTTTAATATTTTGGGAAGAAAACTAGAAGGGTCATATCTGGGTTGAATGAACTTCTAATTGTGATTTTGTGAGGACTCTCCTTACTAGTTTCCATGGTGGTTGTACCAGTTTGCATTTCCAGCAACAGTTGTAAAGGGCTCATTTTTCCCTCAGTCCCTCTCCCCTTTGTTATTGATTGATTTCTGGGTGACAGCCATTCTTTCTGGACTGAGATGAGATCTCTGTGATGATTTTCTTTGCATCTCTTGAGAGAACAATGACTTTAAACATTTTTTTCATGTGTTTATTTCTCATTTGAATTTCTTCATTTGAGAAGTCTTCTATTCATCTCAGATACTTACCTTCATATGGGGCCTTAGAATTTGGGATGTGTGATTGTTGTCATTTTTTTAATATTTTCTCGAGATGTCCATTGTGTAAAAGACACCTGCCTAAAAATTTTTCCCACTCTGTAAATTGTCTCTCTTTTTCTGTTTCTGATTTCTTTTGTTGTGAGAAAGCTTTGTAATCCGATGAGGTCTCAGTTTAAAACAAGAAAAGTTGAGGCATGTGAAGCCTGCGAGGATATCGGTGTTAAGAAATGGCCACCTGTACTCCATTAACAGGTTTCCCTACAATCAGAATATTATTGCAGCTAAATGTTTTGAAGATGACAGAGAAAACATGCATCCCACAGTCCCCTTAGAGGT
>NW_004524974.1:108335-109366 GCF_000260255.1 Octodon degus | reverse complement strand
GACTTTGATGAATTGGCCACTTTTGATATTAGGTATTTGCTACTTCATTTGCAATGTTTCAAATTCATGTATTGATGAGTTTCAATGTTTCACTTTTTATTCAGAAGGGCTGTGTTTTCCTGAACATGTGAAAGTGTTTTTCTTTTTTTTTTTATCCATTTGTCCTTTAGTGGCACTCATACCAAGCAGAAATCCCTTTTAGCAAAGTCAGCTGAATTGTTCTGTGTTCAAGAGTTCTGTCTTGTGCATCGTCTGTGAGGATTGACACCCCAGCTGAACATTCACCTGAATATTTTTTGTTGTTTTCAGTTTTGGAGACATTTCTTTTGCTTTACTGCACAAATGCATTGTGTCTCTACCAAAATAGAGATGACTGCAGTCAATAAGGCCCTGAAAAGGCATCTGTGGGAGACCCAGGGAGATGCCTGGTTTTGATTACAGGAGAATGTATGAAGAGAATGTTGAGGAGTCCTACAGGAACACTTTCTGACACAGCGGATGTCTGTCTATCTTTATTTTCCTTTGCAATAGGCAGACCATCAAATCTGAATCTTGTTTTATGGCTGCTTAAGGATTGTTTCATAAAATCTGTATCAATATTAATATGTTCATTTCTGCCTTTTGTATTCCTTCTGTTTCACCTAGGAAATGCAGTATCCACATTCAAGATCGGGACTGGAAGTTGTCCTTACTGCATCAGAAATTACAGCAGGGGAGACATGCCTCGCTTCTCCTGTATCAACATCTCAAGGGCCTCCTCACCTGGGATGACCCTGATACCACCCAGGGTCACATATTCCATGAGCTCCTGGCTGTGGGCTGCAGCCTGGCAGAGGACCTTGTGTGAATGCTCAGTGCAAGTGAGGTATCCACAGGACTTGATTGCCATGAGGAACTACAAGAACCCCAATTTGCAAGACAGTGCCTTCACAGAGGGAGTTTTGTTCTTAGAGTCCAACTGTGTCCTTCTTCACTAATGTGGTCTTTGGCTAAAGTTTGAGCATCTGTCAAGAGTGAAATTAGAGAAGGGG
>NW_004524974.1:105060-106349 GCF_000260255.1 Octodon degus | reverse complement strand
CACACCCAACTCAAACATAGTCTTTGTTATATGGATGAGGTTCTCTGTATTTTGAGATTGAGATTTTTTTCAGCAGGACATGGTTTAGATTTTGCTTACTGTACATATATTCATATGATTCAAGATGTTTTCTCTTGGTCTATTGATGTGATGGATTAATCAGTGATAAAATGTTGAATCATCTTTGTATGAATAGGATTAATTTTATTTGTATTCCATATTGATTAATACATATTTGTCCATTTATTTGTTCACACTGTTTTATTTTTTAATTAATTATTATTCCTTTTGTCTTTTTGAGATTGGGTCTCATTTTATAGCTCAGGCTGGCCTTTAGTTTATAGAGCCTCAAGATGATCTCGAAATCCACCCATCCTGCTGCCTCAGCCTTCTGAGTGCTGGAATTACAGATGTGAACCACCACACCCAGCCAAGTAATAAGTTCTAAATATTTTGGTTGTTCTGTTTATGACATAGGACTTTATTCTTCTGAAGCCTTGTGCATGTTCAGAATTATACTACTGCTTGCCTCACAGAATAAATTAAGACTTATTCTTCATGAAAGTATGTATTAGGACCTGCTTGCAGAAAATTGATGAGATTTCTTTCTGTAACGCTTAGAAGAATTCAGTCCATTTCGTTGATGTATCTGGGCCAATGGTTTTTGTTCTTGACATTGTAGGAAGTGATGTAATGTCTTTAATAAGCACAGACTTATTACCACAATGTTCCTGTGAGAACTTTGATAAATTTGTCTTTATGGGAATTTGTCTATTCCAAGTCAGGGCTATGTGGGTTTTGACAATAGGGTTTTGGTATCCTTTGAATATATAAGGATCCACAGTGATGGTATCTCCTACACTTCTTTTCCAGATTAACTGTGTTATAGTGATTTCTTGCCAGTTGCATATGCCACTATTTGTTGAGTGGGTGTTGCATTGTCCAAGTTAAATACTGACATCATTTATTTCTCTTTGCAGATGTATCCATATTTGTGTCAAGTATTTTGAACTTTGCACAGTGTATGCACCGTGAGAACAATCACACCTCCATTAATTATTGAACCTCTTATTATTTAATGGTTGTCTTTATATGAGACAATTTCTATTCCTTTGCAAGTTTCTTTGCCTCACTTTAATATAGCTTTCTAGCATTCTCTTGATTTGTGTTAATATGGTGTATAATTCTGCATCTCCATGTTTGATGTGAGTTCTTCTGGATTACACAGGTTATTTTGTCATCTACTTTGAACATATTTGACTTTTACTTGTAGTATTAAAATCACTGAC
>NW_004524974.1:102505-103157 GCF_000260255.1 Octodon degus | reverse complement strand
TTGTCTTACCATTTCTAAGGTATAATCTTATAGTAGAATTTAAACACTTGTTGACTGTGCCTGACTTTAATCTTTAAGGCATGCCAGCCTTTCCTGTTTTTTATGTTTGTTTTGGCATTTTTTTTGAGACAGAGTACCCCAGTGTACTCCAGGCAGGGTATGCACGACGATGGCACTTCTCCTGGTCTGGAACTCACATTGATGTTCCTGTCTCATCCTTCTGAGTACTGAGATTACAGGTGTCAGGCACTGTTCCCAGGAACACCTGACATTTGCAGCTGTTGAATGCAAAGTATTCTCTGAATATTATTAAAGGTCCTTTTTTATGAGGCTTTCATGAATCCATCTATCAGTTTATCCTCAGTGAATTATTGCTACTTTATATCTAAGAACCAACATACCTAGTGGAACACTTCAGACTTGTAGACATTTTTTCTATAAAGCAGTGTATTATTTTGAATGATTATTGCATTTATTACAAATGGCATAATGATATTAACTGAACAGATTAGGGAGCGAGCTGGCCACATGCTGAGCAAAGAAAGCCATCTAATATTTTTAGTAGGAGGCAGCAGATTGCCTCTGATAGAGTCTTGTCCTCATTCTGAGAGCCCCTATATCTCTGTGTCTGACTTTGTTCAGTGTGTACAGC
>NW_004524974.1:100056-100834 GCF_000260255.1 Octodon degus | reverse complement strand
TATCAATACTTGATGAAAAATACCTGTTCCATGTTATGCCTAAGATGTTTGATAATCAGACAGATAGTGAGTTTAAGCTTAACAGCCTAAAATGTACGGTAATAACAATAAGCTTATCTTCTGGATGGTTAATATCCTAAGTTTTCAGACCAAAGTTAGAGAAAATAGAGGGCTGCAAGAAAAGCCAACATTTTGGTCCTAGCTTTCCAAGGTCAATTAAGACTCACGACATACAAGAACTTGTACTCTAACGTCATGTAACAAAGTAGTGTTCCAAATTTTCTGATCAACGAGATTATGGGCCAAAGAGGAAAGTGATAGATGATGCAGAGTGTACCTAAGGTGAGTCACATGGAGAGAAAACATTCTCTCAGGCTTTCACAGAGAGCACATTGGCCAAGCAATCGCCATGACTCATTCTCATGGATGACAATCACAAAGGTTCTAAAATCTGAGGTATAGGATCTCAGGAGGGGATTTCACTAACCTTATCAGACCCAAAAGCTACAACTCTAGTTGCACAGGTCCTGCTTTACCTTGGTCTTAACCATCCAGTAGAAAAGTATGAAGACGAAATATCGGAAGTAAAGCCATGCTGTTATTTTGAGCTGTGGGGGACTCAGGTCAACAACTTCTGACACTGCCAGTTAAACAGAAGACCCAATGTTATTATGGGCTACTGGACTCTTTTAGAATATTCAAATGACAATACTAAATAAAAAAGGGTATACAGATGAATGTCCATTTTGTATCTGTGTATTCAAAATGGTTAGGATAG
>NW_004524974.1:77079-77601 GCF_000260255.1 Octodon degus | reverse complement strand
CGGACCTTGTCTAGGACTGGGTCTGGGGGCTCCCGGAACTCGGCAGAAAATCGTACTCGGCGGGTGGGGTGGGGGAGGCACTGAGGAGTGGTGGGGGGCGGCCTGAGGCGCTGGGTGAGGATCTGGCCCACACTGTGCCTGGGCTGGGACTGGTCCCGCCGGCACATGGTCGTGAGTAATTCTTGATAACATGCATTATTGTGCTTGTTATCTACTCTGAATGTCTTTGACTTTTAAGAGAGAATTTAAACTACTCTATGGAGGTTTTTATTGATATAGATTGATAAATATGTATCATCTTAATTACTGCTTCATAATCCTTGATTTTTTGTTCTGGTATTTTTTGTTTTCATTTTTCTCTGGTTCTCAGCCTTGAAAGATGAATATCTTTTCACTTTGTACTTTTATGCCTTTAAAATAATACGTTTTCATTTTATATTTCAATTTTTAAGCAAAATTTTCTTTTGTTAATTTTTTTTGTATATTTAATGCCTGACTGATATTTCTGAATTTCATTTCAGA